>NW_013747349.1:0-1580 GCF_000517525.1 Limulus polyphemus
GGTTTCTTGCGTTGTAAGTCCGCAGACATACCGCTGTGCCACTGGGGGGGGGGGGGGCGAATGCAGCTTGAAAAGGTGATGTTCATCCCCTGCAAACCAAATGCAGAGGGCATCGTAACCCTTGTTCCATTATCTGATTCAGTAACAGAAAAGACAACCATTTCTCTCAAAACATCAGGAGGTATTTTTTTCTGTAAGAAACTATGGCTAATTGTAATTAGTAGATCTGTGTTTCATGTGCACCAAGGACATGAAAGTTTAGTTCTTTATTTGAGCTATTTCTGAATCCAAACTGCACTGAAAGAAAATACAGAAATTATTGTCCTCTTCTTAAAATAAACATTTTGTATCTTAAAAACAAAACAAATTTCTATGCATTACATACATAATTTAGAAGCTAATACAACACCAGTTATTGCAACACATGTAACAAAACATAATAATAAAAATTAATCATTATCACACATCTCTTAATGAACTTTTATTTGAATAGAAAAGAAACCATTAAAACTATGTATAATTTCTAATGGAGCTCCTTACTGATGGAACTTGGGATAAGCCTTTTTGGCAAGGACCTAAGAACCATTGAAAGCTATATTTTTAATGTAATTTGGTTGTTAGAGAGCATGTTGCAGCTTTTAATGATGACATTAAGATATGCCTAAAAATTATAATTTGACATCAGGTTTTCCCGAACATTATAAATAGGAGTGCAGAGATGATAGTTAATATACACAGAATTGTTTCAAGTTAGAGAGTTGAATTAGTCCAAGGGTTTTCGGGAAGTATTTGGATCTGTATTAGATACCATGCTCCTTGAGTTACTATGTATTAGAAAGTTGATTTTGCATTAATCCTAGTATTGTTGGAGAAGTTTGAATGTCATTTGCAACATAGGCCTACAATAATTGTCAACACTGCACAAGTTTCCATGCTTGTAAAGACGTAAAGAAATAAAATTAGCTTATTATAGTTTATGTGGACTGGTCTATGAATTACTTTCACCAGACAATTTAACCCATTACTTGCCATGGCCATTTTGTCTTATTGTGAGGGCAAAACCACATTTGTGAATTGAAAAAATTATGGAGAACTTATCTTTTATTGGATTTCAGATTTTATTTTTGTAAATAGTAGCATAACATTCAATTATTTGTACAAAATTGTATTATTTAATGTAGTTTAAAGAGGAATTTAATGAAAAAATTCCTAAAATATGTTTTAGACTGTAAATAAGCACCCTCTAAGAAAATTGCTTTTCAAAATTTTTTGAAGATATTTGCTTCCACTTCAGCACTGGTCCTGCCATCTATGATTGGTATCTAAACCTTTTTCTAGTCTGTTTTATTTATAAAACTGCGTCTGGGCGTATTAAACCTCAGTTGTAAAACTTTTAGCCAATCCTAGTCGAAGGTGTCAATTTCAGTACCATGTTATTCCAATCGCTGTATCTCACATTTGACAAATCATAGGATGATAAGGAAAGCATGTGACGAAATGTTGTTCTCTGGATTTTACAATATGAATGTGGGTGGTGCTTATTATAGTAACTGCCATTTTATGTAGAGGTTGTATTTAGT
>NW_013747350.1:0-4189 GCF_000517525.1 Limulus polyphemus
AAAAAAAAGAACCGGAATGTCTATGATAATTGAATAACGACAAACACAGTTTATATGCATTAGATAACACATGCTATACTGTTTGAAAAATAAGAAGTTAGCAATGAAAATTATCTCCAGTTTTAGCTTATTGTTATAATTATATAGTTATTTGTGTAATAATACGGTTAACAGAAAACGTATATACATACATGTATATAATATTCCTGTTATAGTATCGCTTATCTTACTACACAAGGGTTCCTCCACACACACACATACACACACTCGTTTTTTTTTATTGGACCCCTTACGTATTTTCCGAGAAGAAGAGTACTGGTGGGTTTTCTTTGAAAAAACCCCGAGGGACCTAATAAAAAAAAATATAGTGTTTAGAAATTCCATAAACCTAATGCTATTATTTCATGACAAACAGAACTGATTAAGAGATACATATATAAATCCAAAATAACATGATAAAAATAATCAAATTATTCAAACTTTTTTTTTGTGGGCCATGCCCCCCCCCCCTCCAAAAAAATAAAATAAATATACACAAACTAATGGTACTGAAACGCGAATTTCTATTTCCTTACACAGTAGGAAGTAATAACTGCGAACTGTGTTTTCCGGGTTTTCTTTGCATCATTGCCTATTGTTGGTCGTACGCGGCCGTCGTATAGCTTGCTGTGCCTATTGTTGGTCTTACGCGGCCGTCGTATAGCTCTAACTTCATTACTGATCAATTGTTAAGTCACAGTGTGGCGCTCCTATATAAAATCAAACTATCTCCATTTCCTGTTTGTATGGCATCTATACGAAATATATCAACAAATAATATTTATTAGAACATTCTACAGATCTGTTGAAACATTTGCTCATCATATTTTTTTTAATTATTATTTTCGTCACGTGTAAGATTTAAAATGAGTTGTTCTTCAGTATGTACACTAAATATTTTTTTTCATGAGTATTTTTTACAGGTAATAAGCTTTTGGAATACACTAAAGCTCGCTTGCAAACACACACACGTGATATATTGAAAAGAAATAAACTCAACGTTACCAACGAAACTGTGAATTGTTTCGCTAAATGTATGTATATTACACATTGTTCTTTTCCAACAAAACTGGTTCGAAAAATTGTCCTCAGGATTTTTCTGTTGTCGTTGTTCGAACATGTACATTTCACCATATTCATTTCCTACGAAGCCGGAAAAAAACGTTATGTTTGTCCAATTCAATGTTTTATTTAATACAGGTGGGGCGAACACTCTCTTCGCCCCCTCCTGGCAAATTTCGATTGGATTACCATTTTTCCAATCGAGTATCTGGTACAAAATCACGACTCACTGTAAACAGGTGCAGATTCAAAAATTAGTTTTATAGCTGGGTATAAAGAGTTTAAAATACAGAAAAAAATTCATTTAACTTGGTCATTAAGATGTTTATCTTCACATTAATTTCGATTGTTTTACCCCTGTTTTCCTCCACATCTTGGCCCACACCGCATCAAAATAGTCTATAGTCGATTATGATATCAGTATTTATTCATACCGTGTGTGAAGAGAACTGTGTCGTAGACATACCTTTTGATAAAAAATGAAGACTTTTTATTGTCTAAATATTGTATATTTATTTTGTGTAAGAAATGTAGGTAACAATGAGGGTGGTGAACTTGGGAACTAAGTTTTAGATAAAAAAAATGTTTCCAAGTATATACTGTTTGTTCCGCTAGGTGGTACCATCATAACTGTAGTATCATGACCATTGTCTGTTTGTTCCGCTAGGTGGTACCATCATAACTGTAGTATCATGACCATTGTCTGTTTGTTCCGCTAGGTGGCATCATCATAACAGTTGTATCATGACCATTTGTTTGTGAAAAGGATTTATTTAATGGTATAGGTTTGTCTTGATTGAAACACGAGATGTGGGAATGTAAACTAAAATAATAATAATAACTGTTAGCTGGTTATATAAAAAAAAATGAAATATATGAAGTGTGTTACTAAGATGAATAAATAGATGCCTAAACTCAGTTGGATCGGCGGTGAGCTTATAGACTTACAACGTCAAAATTTCGGGTTCGATTACTCGCGGTGGACAGAGCGCAAGTAATCATTTTGTAGTTTTTGCGTTATAACAACAAAAATAAAAAGCTTTTCTGGCTGGGTTATACTTGAAAGTAAAAAGTATAAGAAATTAGGCTTAAAAAAAGATAAGAATTTTGTTATCCAATTATATCAAAATATATGTGGGGGCATGATTCCCCCTGAAAATACAAACTTTTAGCTCATAGCTCCGTCATCTCTTGACCGATTTGAAATCTTAATTACAATTTTCGATTCAGGAAGTCAAACACATTCGATTGATGTATTTGACCACGCCCAGTATTTTATAGATTAATTTACTCTAATGTTGCCTAAAAGAATTTCAATTTGAGGGTAGACTGGTAGAGAGAGAGAGATCCTGATGAGTAATAAAATCGAATCGGGTTATACGCGCGCCCCACACTTCGTGCTGCTGGCGCACAAAAATATAGCTAATAAAAAGGAAAAAGTATCATAGATTAGTTTACTCTAATCCTGCCTAAATGAATTTCAAGTGTCGCGGCTGTTGAGGATTCCCTCTTGTTTATAGATAGAGTAGTACATTGGTTTACGGTTGTTTTATGCTTGTTTTTCAATACAGCAGTATTAGCTTGAGAGATTTAAAGTTGGCATAATTAGCCTCTGTCTGTATGTGCTTGGTACACTTTTATTAGTATTTCCTTTCATCTACACGAGAGGGCAACGAACCGGTTACACAAAAAGGACAGGACTAGTAGCGATACTCCTGTTCTGAGGATCGTTGTTAAATAATTAACATTGTTGCAATGAAAAAAGTTCTACTAATTCCCGCAGCACAGAAAGAATTATAATTTGTCCAAAAAGTAAAGAAAAGTAGATTATTAAGATTTTTTTCAGTCAGATAAATTGTTTCAAAATAAGATAATATTTAAGCTGGCTTCTTTCCAAGTAAACGAAAGTTGTAATTAATAATGATCTTTTAAACATTACACTTTTACACCTGTCCTTACCACACGACGAATGCTCCCGGTTTCTAGCGTTATAAGATCGCAAACATATCGCTGTGCCACTGGGGGGCTAGAATAAAATATAAAAATAAACACACATTGATACAACGAGCTTGAAAGAAAAGGATATATGATATCTTACAGTTTCCAAATGATACAAATTACAACACTTGATATATTCATTTCTCCATCAGGAGCTGAGGCCAAGTAGTCTAAGAAAAGTCCACACCTTTCTGTATGTAGCATACCACTTCTCTGAATATTTACAAATTAATCATCTCAAAACCTTCACTTATATGCGTGTGAACTGTTTAATTGTTAGATGAAACACTAACGTGTGAACTGCTTAATGGTTAGAGGAAACACGAACGTGTGAGCTGCTTAATTGTTAGAGGAAACACGAACGTGTGAGCTGTTTAATTATGGGAGGAAACACTAACGTGTGAACTGTTTAATTGTTAGAGGAAACACGAACGTGTGAACTGTTTAATTGTTAGAGGACACTTACAAACGTGTAAGCTGTTTAGTTGTCAGTGGATATACTTACGAACGTGTAAACTGTTTAATTGTGAGAGGACACACGAACGTCTGAATTATTAAAGCTTCTTGTAAAAGGCAGTCTTCACTTTTTAAATACTACAATATAATATTTTAAATACTATAATTCTAGTATAAAGGCTCTGTCAAAATAAGTGTTCAGAAAATAATCGTTTTGACATCCTTAAAACGTACAGTTGATCAACTGTTTAATTGTTAGAGGAAACACTAGAGGAAACACTAACGTTTGATGGTTAGAGGAAACACGAACGTGTGAGCTGCTTAATTGTTAGAGGAAACACGAACGTGTGAGCTGTTTAATTATGGGATTTAAGCAGTTCACACGTTAGTGTTTCCTCTGACAGTTAAACAGTTCACACGTTAATGTTTCCTCTCATAATTAAACAGTTCACACGTTAGTGTTTCCTCTAACAATTAAACAGCTCACACGTTCGTGTTTCCTCTAACAATTAAGCAGCTCACACGTTAGTGTTTCCTCTAACAATTAAACACTTCACACGTTAGTGTTTCCTCTAACAATTAAACAGTTCACACGTTAATGTTTCCTCTCATAATTAAACAGTTCACACGTTAG
>NW_013747351.1:0-1502 GCF_000517525.1 Limulus polyphemus
GTACTTCCAAAACAAACTCTGAAAGCTGTTTTGGTCATATGGATAGTGATGTTCTTTTACTAAACTAAATCCCATTATTTACCTCTTGGTCTTATCTGTAATAACCTTTTCTACATGCGTAACGGTAGATGCAGCTACAAAAGGAAGAGATTGCTGGTGCATTTTATTTCCCCAAATAAGTTTATTTACTTGGGAATTAGTTTAGTCAATATCATTCAGGAAAAAAAAAACAACCAAAAACAATATTTGATATAGTGTGGATATCTTTAATGCTGCCGTAGATACCACAATTTTAAATAACATGTTTCAGTGTTCTGTCGTTATTATTCTTTGATAGCTTATTGACAAAAGGTACTATTATTTGTTTCTGGTACATTCTATTTTGTATACACTCTCATTTACGGCAATCGCATCCAAAAGAAAAAATTCTGAGTGGCTGACTTTATAAATCAAGAATAATTTTGTTACGATGGGATTCAGTGATACCATTGTTTTCATATAAGTAGTGTTATTAACAACATGAAGAGATTGATATTTTTTCGTTCCATTTACTATTTGCACCTAATTTAAAATGGTGCATGCTAATGTGGTAAATGTCACAAACTTCCAACAGCCCTAGTGCTCCTCTTTGGAACTAATGACTTGTTTTGTCATCAAACTTTTTGGAAGATTTTGTTTAGTTACCCCAGCAGACTTTTTTTCCCCATTATGGTGGAAAAACAGAGGGCGCACTAATACAAACACAGAATATGGTGAATTAATTAATTTGTCGTATATACGAGTTAATATTATCCCATGAATTGGATATGGCGCGGAAAGGGTATGTTAATTGAAACTCCGAACAATGGAGAAAATTGAACATACTGGGAGTAATGCAACAACGTAACAAAGGTTATCACCTAGGATTCAGCAAGAGTGCAAACAAAATAACAATTTCTGAGAGGGTGGAAGAGGTCAACACTGAACCTGACCCTCCATGGTCCAAAACATGGACAGAATCCGGATGATGATGATGAAGAAGAATTACCTTCTCAACCTAGAGAGCAAACACACACACACACAAAGGAAAGGGTTTTATACATTAAACTACTGTTGAGTAAAGCAACAATAATACGTAAGTTGTATTCTCTGCATCAGTTATGTAGAATTAAATGAAAGTGGATCGCAATAACTACCAGAGTGTGCATCAAGAATATTTTGCGATATTTAAGCATTTTACTTTCATCAACAACGAATGAGCGAGAAATAAATCTATAAAGTTGTAAAATTTGTCTAAAACTGGTTTGAATTGTTATGAATTACTCGCAAAGCTACACGAGGGCTATCTTTGCTAGCCGTCCACAATTTATCAGTGATAGACTAGAGGGAAGGCAGCTAGTCAACACCACCCACTGCCAACTCTTGGGCTACTCTTTTACCAAAGAATAGTTGGATTAATCGTCACATCATATCGCCCCAACGGCTGAAAGGGCGAGCATGTTCGGTGGGACGGAGATTCGAAC
>NW_013747352.1:0-1465 GCF_000517525.1 Limulus polyphemus
CTGACCGTCACATTATGACGCCCCCACGGCTGAAAGGGCGAGCATGTTTGGGGTGATGGGGATTCGAAACCGCGACCCGCAGATTGCGAGTCGAGCGCCCTAATCATCTGGCCATCGGCAAATCTATGGACTTACAGCGCTAAAATCCGAGGTTCAATTCACTACGGTGGACACAGCAGATAGTCTATTGTGGCTTTACTCTAAAAAAAACAAGCTAGCCGTCTCTAATATCGAAGTGATAGATTAGAGGGAAGACAAATAGTCATCACCACCCACCGCCAACTCGTGGGCTACCCTTTACCAGTAAATAGTGGAATTTACCGTCACATTATAATGCACCCACAGCAGAAAGGACAAGCATTTTCGCTGATGGGATTCGAACCCACAACCCTCAGATTGCGAGTAAGTATCTTAAACACCAGGCTCACTTGGTGTTAGATTCACGTGTCAGTTTTAACGTATACGAGTATTTTCGAGGTGATAGTTGTATACAAATGTTTTTAATACAATGTTACTTGATAGAATGGACGTGATAAGATACCTTTACACTGTGAAGGTCTGAGAAATACGTAATAGAGTGCTCTAGCACTGTGCAGGATTGAAGTTTATGTAATGTCGTTCTTTAGCATCGTTCAGAACTAACTAGTGAAGTTTTTCTGGTGAAACCAAGAACAAGAAAGGAATTGTATACCAGTATATCGTCACAGCAAATGGTTGAAAGTTATAAGCACATCTTCCAATTATTTTAGCTTAAATCTCTGGTTTTGTCAATCCAAGAAACAAAGATATTGCAAGTTATTATTCGTGTTTTTATTTAATATTATTTGATTAGGTTTCGCTTGTTACTTGTTTTATATTTCGTATATAATTTTTGTTCCTTCATCTGTAACCCTTGATATGTTAATGTTCTGGAAACATATATAATTTCAAGAAAAAAATTTATAAAGTTTAAACATTTCAAAGCAAACTATAAAAATTCTTTCCAGAATATTAACATATCAAGGGTTACAGATGAAGGAACAAAAATTATATACGTTTCCAGAACATTAACATATTGTTACGTCTCCGTTTGTTAATTAACTTTCCGTAACTTCGTTCTGACGCAACTTTAGCGACACAAGTCCTTACTTAATAAAACTGGTTTATTCTTTCCGAATATAACTTTACGATACACTTAATTTCAATATTTGCGCTAAAATAAACACTATAACGAACGAACGTTAACTTCAACAATACCCTGTGACTGCAGTTCAATTACTCACTGTCTACACACACATTATTCTGTCACTTTGTCACCCACTTTTATATACCAGACTACCCTATATCTAGTAAATGCTAGAGCATTCGCCAAGGTACAGGATAGTTACTAGAAAGCAGAGGGCGTGAGAATACGTCACGTGATCTCGCTGACGCAACACTGCCCCCTCCTTAATATTGTTCGTCCCGAACATTAACCACATACAAT
>NW_013747353.1:0-695 GCF_000517525.1 Limulus polyphemus
GTCCCAACTGAAATGTCATGGACCGTGATAACGCTAAAGCCTGTTGGCATGCACCACTTTTGGCTTACCTCGCCGACCACATTTTATCCGGAAAGTCACGTCTGAGAGACGATCCACTATGTCATATGGGCCTTCCCATGGAGAAGACAACTTAGGAGACTTCCCTTTGGTCTTCTTGGGATTATATAACCATACCTTGTCTTCTGGTACAAAGCTGACTTCAGTAGATCTCTTATCATAAGTTAACTTCATCGAATCAGCAGATGTCTTCAAGTTTGAACGCACTTGATGGTGAATAGCATCCATCCTTTCCGATAACACTTTCACAAACTCTGACATATTCACAGGCAACTCTTCATAAGGTGGGCATCTCTTATGCTTGGGTCCCCTTTTAGCACTACATGTACTGCATGTCCGGCACCATTCTTCCACATCTCGCCTCATACCTATCCAGTAAAATCGTTGTCGTATGTGACTCAATGTCTTCTTAATTCCGAGATGTCCTCCTGTTAAATTATCATGGGATCGACGCAGCACAACTTCCCGTAATTTCCTCGGTATAACCGTTTGCCAAGTCATCACTTTCCCATCGGTAGTTTCCCATCTCCGGACAAGAATACCATCTGCAAGCTTTAACTGGTCCCATTGTGCCCAATAGTGCTTTGTCACACGGCTTAGACTAGACACCTTCTCCC
>NW_013747354.1:0-2406 GCF_000517525.1 Limulus polyphemus
TCACATATCTAAAAAAAATGGGACAATGCATAAGCAAAATGAGCATCAATCACACTCTTACCATCAGTTGTTCAGTTGTAATATTCTAACAATAAGTTCGTGCATTAGATACGCCTTTGCATTATCACTTTGGATAATTACATTTTTGATATGTGGGAAATCTTTATGTAGCTGTATAAGTAAAGGTTCCAAAACTGGGAGTACACTAAAATAATCCTGCTTCGAATCCCCACTAGTTACGTGATCACAATGTATTTCATCAAAGTCAGCCTGTTGCCTTCCATTTGCAACATCTGCCTCTGGATTCAAAGTTAATAGCATTTGAACCATTGTACCAGGCCAACTCATTCCACGTTTTCCAATACTCACGATAATATAATGGGTTGAACTTCACCTTGTAATCCGTTAAACAGTCCGCCGTATGATACTGTTGCTCACGAAGCATTGCTTGCTTTAACTTTGAAATTTCCATCCGTTGATTGAGTACACGAATCCGATGTCGCATGTACGACTTCATTTTGTTAGAATAATATACAGCATATATTAATGATCTATAATAATTTTTTTCTTCAAATCATCCACAATAGCGAAGAGAATTTGACAAGTACGACAAGTTTTGTTTGGTGAACACTACTTTTACTAAAAGCATGATTTATAGAATGGGAATCATATTTCAAGCTATCACCACTACAACGTGCTGCTTCATTATCCAAATGACATATCATACGTTTATTCACAACCAGCATTTTGTTTCTGTACTGATCCCGTATATCTGAATCGATTGTATCAATGATAGAAACCAGGCAATCAAACGAATCATTTACCAAAATCCCAGTTGCATAGTCCACAGCAGTCAAAGCTTTCATATAATTGAAAGTCAAAGCATACAAATAGTTTCATTAACATTTTCCACATATGATCTGTACATCAATTCTGGAATCAATATCATGGTGATTTTAGGTAGAGTGATCAACGTTACATTCAACCAATGAAAGTAATTGCGCATTTGATGGGGACAAGATGAATCTGACTGAAACTGACATAATGGAAGTATCATATTTCATAATTGACCTTTTTACTTTTACCAAATTTAGCCCAGATGCTTCTGCATAGTTATGTACATTTTCCTTCGTGATGGTTTCTCATCTGGCAATGTATCTTAGTACAAAGCCTCTACTTATCTCAATTGGAAATGGTGACATAACAAAGCCATCAGCACATTTTTTTGTATCGAACTTCCACTCAATGTCTTTTGCATTCTGGAAATGTCATGACAAAGGTTTAAGCTGGACATCATCTCCCTCTTACCAGTGTATTTTTGCTAATCGAAATATGCCAATAAAATGTGTAACAAAGACGTAAAGAAATATACGCTGTTACATTGTATTGTATTGAGAATCCTGGAAAAGGGGAAATATAATGTACACATGTTTTGTTGCCATTACTTGTAGACTTGTTTGGTTTTATTCAGATAATTGAGTTAGTAAAGCCTATTACTAACACACATGATTAAAGTGTATTTTCTACAGTATCGGTAAACAAAACTATGTTCGCAATAGAAATAACATTTTAAATTGAAAGAAAATAAAAGTATAGTAAAGAAGATTTAAAATGCCACGTAAATTATATTGTATATTTTCTAAAGGAAAAAAAAAAAAACTTGTATACTATATGATAAACATATTCAAAACTAATGTAAACCTGAGCAATGGATCACAAAAAAGTGACAAAAATACTTACGGCTTGTAGCAAGATTCAATATGATGATTATGTAATATTGGGAATTATCAATATTCCTGATGGGGACAACACTTGATACATAATTAATTCTTGATGTTTCTTTG
Organism: Limulus polyphemus; assembly: GCF_000517525.1. Classification (NCBI taxonomy): domain Eukaryota; kingdom Metazoa; phylum Arthropoda; class Merostomata; order Xiphosura; family Limulidae; genus Limulus; species Limulus polyphemus. Next base: position 1,845 of record NW_013747354.1, read on the forward strand.
TTGTTGTTATTGTCAAGTCTGTACAAAACAGTTTAGTGTATTTGTTTTCGCTATGTATTGAAAGTTTTATGTTTCGATGTTCTGGGTAACCTCTCAAAATGTTAGAAATATTTATCAACTTCATTTTCATCAAATCATGGTACTTTAACATATCGATTTAGTACAAAGTTGTCATTTTTGCCTTGGTCGATTGGAGTTGAGTCTAATTTCCATTTCTTTCAGTCCAATTTGTTTTTCGTCTTCAATGCGTGCTTTTTCGGGCTTGAGACGTTTATTTTCTCTTTCAGTTTCAATACGAGCTTTTTCTTTCTCTTTCTCGGCTTCGATACGAGCTTGTTAAAGCTTGAGTTGTTTCAATTTTAGCTGGATTTCTAATTTATATGTATCACTCAACCCCGATTGGCTAGTGGGTACACTTGAGTATTAATCTAATGCTTCCTCAAGCAACAAATCATCATCGACTAGTATTTAGATAATACGCTTTTTTAGTTAATTTTTCTCATTGATCTTTTAACTTCATTTTTGTTATATCTTTCTATTTGTTCGAGGGAGGGTAATTCAA
>NW_013747355.1:0-1503 GCF_000517525.1 Limulus polyphemus
ATCATGACCTCCCTTTGAATCTAAATAATGTTCATGTAAAACACAAAACTTTAACTCGCAAAAATATATTTCTTGCCTAACAAACATTTACTATTAAGTTTCGACCACATTTTACTATAATAAACAGCAAAATCTGGATTTTTATTTGTCATGTACCCATGCACAATCACTTATGTAGTTGCAATAGCTACAATAATAAATCAGTTGTAGTTTAAAATGTATGTTTGCTTATGTATTTACCATTAAAACTACAAAAGTCGAAAAAGTTTTGTGGTTTGGTTGCAGCACCATTTTCAAACGTACAAGCTCATAGGTCACGAACCTTTTATGAAGAGCTTAAATTGTGTCACCAAAAGGTTTATAGTAAAGTGCTATAGTCGATGCTAGCAGTGAAAAGAAATGGAGAGAAGTACCTTCCCCATTGTTAAAATACATATAAAATTCGTTGCTTTTATTAACAAAACTGAGTTCATGTTGGAAATGTTTCGAGAAGGGGGGTTCACTGACTTACCTAGTCTCAGTGAAGACACGTGTGTACAGTTACAGTCGTACCGATCATTTTTTTTTTTTCATCAAATATTACCTCCATCAACCATTCATTCATTTTTAGTTTGCTCTTAACAATTTTTATGCCATATAATAACGCTAAACATCGGGGCTCGATATTCGCCGTGGGCACAGCATAAAAACGTCACCGAGCTGTGATGTAATACTTAGGTCACATTGTCCAAGAGCGTAATTACGCATACTGTATTTGTTTTGTTTTAAATGTACATGTCCGTATATACATCTTTAAAGCCATCTAGCTCTAATCGTACTGATTCTTCCTTTGCATAATTCTGTCTTCATCAACTGTCACATAATAAATCTAAACATCGGAGACTGGTATCCGCGGTAGGACACTGAAAAAACAAACTTGAACAGACTATGATGTACTGCCTATGTCACATTCTCAAAGTCCGTGATTATATATATACTTATTTGTCTTAGTTCATTAATTTTACATGTCCGTTTATCCGTAATTAAATTCATCTAGTAGTTGATTTAATATGCCTACAATTATGTTCAGGATATTTAAATAATTTACACCTTTTTTATGTTTGATCCCTAAATAATGTAATCTACATTTAGACTTAAATATACCCTTAAGTCAATATGTGAGTAAGTTCTATGAAAAAATAAATGACCTAACAGTAAATAACAGCTCTTTCAGCTCTAACTAATGAATGAATATTTGCTGTAAAATTATTATCATTGGTATAAGTGTAGTTGCCAGTTTGGACGCCAATTTTGATATCATTCCTTTAAGTCACACAATCAATCTTTTTTTGACTGCACCGTTTTTTCACACATAAGGTGTTTTTGATTAGACATCATGACTTTTTGTCAATACACACCAACAAACAACAGCAAGTGAGAAAGTGACACACGATAGTAACCAACATTAGCGCTAGGATCGCAACCGTATTACTTGGAACAGGCCTTCACTTTACAGAACCAACC
>NW_013747356.1:0-1501 GCF_000517525.1 Limulus polyphemus
TTTAGTTAATTGTCGTTTAAGAATGTTCTCAGCGTCTAAGTCTTTGTTGGCGCATTTGGAATGTCGTTTTCAGAAATATGTATATCTAGGTAATTTTTGAAGTGTTTACATCGTTTCCAGTTCATTCACTTTAATTACCGTTTTTAACATGTTTCTATTCATATTTATAGTTTTGCGTAATACTCCTTCCTTTCGTATCCTGATTAATGTATTTTCTGTAAGTATGATATAGCATGTTTTCCTTTGGTATTTACTGTTACTAGTGTATTTAAAGCTTAATCCTAGTTACTTGATTTAGAAGATTTCCTTCAGCAAACTATATTTTTTATATTTATCGTTAGATTAAAGCGTTTTGTCTCTCCTTTCAGTATGTTCTGAACACTATTTATATAAGCTATTTAGTAAAACAAGATTTGTTATGGTTAACACCTACGATATCAAACACCAGAAGAACTATTTTAATTGTATTCCTAATACAATATTCCCGCCAGCCTTTTCTGATTTTGTTTCTATAAATTCTTTTAGAAGTGTATAAGAAATTTGAATATTTAGAAAATGCACGAGACTAGTTATCGTTACAAACAATTCTGTGTTTTACGTGATAATCAACATTACCTTGATTTTGCAACTTTCCAATCACACATGGTTTGTTCTGTTTAGTTATTTATCGTTTAAGAATGTTTCCAGCGTCTAAGTCTTTGTTGGCGCATTGTTCACTTTAATTACCGTCTTAAAAAATGTTTCTATTCATATTTATAGATTTGCGTAATACTCCTTCCTTTCGTATCCTTTTTAATGTATTTTCTGTAAGTATGATGTATCATGTTTTCTTTTGGTATTTACTGTTATTAGTGTATTGAAAGCTTAATCCTAGTGACTTGATTTAGAACATTTATATTTTTTTAAATATATTTTTTTTTATTTAGCTTTAGATTCACACATTTTGTCTCTCCTTTCACTATGTTCTGAACACTATTTATATAAGCTATTTAGTACAACAAGAATTGTTATGGTTAACACCTAACGATATCAAACACCAGAAGAACTATTTTAATTGTATTTCTAATACAATATTCCCGCCAGCATTTTCTGATTTTGTTTCTATAAATTAATTTTGAAGTGTAAAGGGGATTTGAATATTTAGAAAATGTACGAGACTAGATATCGTTACAAACAATTGTGTGTGTTACAAACAATTGTGTGTTTTACGTGATAATCAACATTACCTTGATTTTATCAACTTTCCAATCACACATGGTGTGTTCTCTTTAGTTAATTAGAGTGTTTCCAGCTTCCAAGTGTTTGTTGGCATATATGGAATGTCGTTTTCAGAAATATGTATATCTAGGTAATTTTTGAAGTGTTTATACCGTTTCCTGTTCGTTCACTTTAATTACCGTTTTTAACATGTTTCTATTCATATTTTTAGTTTTGCGTAATATTCCTTCCTTTCGTATCCTGATTAATGTATTTTCTGCAAGTTTGATTTAGCATGTTATCC
>NW_013747357.1:0-1948 GCF_000517525.1 Limulus polyphemus
ATTTGTACTTCTTGTTTCCTTTCTTATTCTAGTTGCCACTGTTGTAATCTCTCTTCTTGTTTATTTTCTCGTTCTTGTTTCTTTTGCTGCTCTTGTATTGCTGCCATCAAATCTGCTAAGCTGTAGTTTGATTTGCCGCTTCTCGTTTCCATTTTTTTTTGTCCCACTCTCTGACACCAATTTGTTACGCCTCTTGTCGTTAGTTAATTTTCCGTATAATTTCTTTCCAATGAAACTTTAGCGACACAAGTCCTTTCTTAAGTAAAACTGGTTTATTCTTTCTGAATACAACTTTGCAATACACTTAATTTCCACAGTCGCTATAACAAACGCTATAATTCACAACTAACGTCTCACGTGCTCGCTCAACAATACGTCTCTCTCTCTGTCCGCAATTCAATTACCCATTGTTGCCGTCACATCTTGACCGTCTTACATGTATAAGAATACCGAAATCTAGTAAACGCTCGAGCATTCAGGAACCTTCGAGAATATGACGTGTTACGTGCGTCACGTGACCTCCGCTGTCGTAACAGTAATATCCCTTTTCTGTAAGGCTTCCAAAGTGATTAACAAGAAGGCTAATTCAGAAATATTAGCTAAATCAAAATGGGCCGAATATATATTACTGGAAACTAAACATTTATTGGTTATTGTGTAAGTATGGTAAATAGGGAACAGTATGTTCATAATGTTACTTCTCTGGTCGTAATTTCCGGTATAAATTCTTCCGAGGAACTTCAGCGATACAAGTCCTTTCTTAAATAAAACTAGTTTATTTTTTCTCAATACAACTTTGCAATACACAGATTTCCACAGTCACTTTAATTTAAACACACGCTATAATTCACAACGTTTCACGAACTTTACTTATAGTTACTACAACTTGCTTGACTCAATTATCTGTCTCTATATCTGTCTATCTGCAATTCTATCTTTGCTTTATTTGCCGGGCTTATATACAAAAAAGAGGGCGCCTAGAAAAGACTAGAGTTGCCAGGAACAGTCATGATCCTTCTAAAAATTCCAGTACGCATGCTTCCAGCGTCGCGTGACTTCCGCTGTCGTAACACCGCCCCTTCCTTAGTATTGTTCGTCCCGAACAATAGCCATTTACATTAAACCAATAGAAAATTAACAATAACTTAATTAAATGTACAGAATGTACAAACACAAAATTAAAATACAACAAAGTCTCCTAAATTTACGGGACGTATCTTCTTCCGTACTGGTCTATGTCTCATTGGCTTCTGCTTCACATGGGGTTCATCTGCTCCCTCAGGAAATGTCCTATTATCGGTAACAGTCACATCAGTGGTAGTAACTTCATTAAGGGCTTCACTGTTTCTCTTCTCAAAACCGGGTAGAGTTTCTTCTTCGACAGTGGCTTTTTCAGGTGACACGTCTTCAACAGCGTCATTTGTTACATTGTTCCCTTCATTCCAACTGAAATGTCCTGAACCGTGATAATGCCAAAGCCTGTTGGCATGCACCACCTTTGGCTTACCTCGCCGACCACATTTTATTCGGAAAGTCACGTCTGAGAGACGATCCACAATGTCAAATGGGCCTTCCCATGGAGATGACAACTTAGGAGACTTCCCTTTGGTCTTCCTGGGATTATACAACCACACCTTGTTTCCTGGTATAAAGCTGACTTCAGTAGATCTCTTATCATAACATAACTTCATGAAATCAGCAGATGATGAATATCATCCATCCTTCCAGATAACACTTTCACGAACTCTGGCACATTTTCATATAACTCTTCGTAAGGTGGGCGTCCTGTTATCAGGTCTACTGGCAACTGAAGTTCCCGACCAAACATCAGCTTTGCTGGAGTGTATCCAGTGGCTTCATGCTCCACTGTTCTATAGGCCATAAACAGTTGAGGGAGTAAGACATCCCAGTCATCTTGGCAGCTATTACAAAACTTTGCCAATTCCTG
>NW_013747358.1:0-1863 GCF_000517525.1 Limulus polyphemus
CTTTAGTTATATTAATATAATGTTAGTTATATCACCTTCCATATACAAGGCCTGCTACTGTGTGGATATCTTTAGACATATTAATATAATGTTATGTTGCGTCAGCGAGGTCACATGACTAGTATCACGCCACCTCTTTCTAGAAATATCCTGTTCCTTCATGAATGCCCTAGCGTTTACCAGATATGTGTTAGTCTTGTATATATAAGACGGTCACAACGTGACGGGGCAATGAGTAATTGAACTGCAGTCAGAGAGTGTGTAATTGAACTGTGTATTGTTGAAGTTGAGCACGTGAGACGTTCGTTGAGAATTATAGCGTTTGTTATAGCGCGACTGTTGAAATTAAGTGTATCGCAAAGTTATATTTAGAAAGAATAAACCAGTTTTATTTAAGAAAGGACTTGTGTCGCTAAAGTTTTGTCCGAACGAAGTTACGGAAAATTAACTAACGAACAGAGACGTAACAGTTAGTTATAACACCTTCCCTATACAAGGCCTGCTACTGTGTGGACCTCTTTAGGTATATTAATATAATGATAGTTATATCACCTTCCCTATACAAGACCTGCTACTGTGTGGATATCTTTAAATATATTAATATGATGTTACCTTTCAAGCAAGCTTGGCCGGAGTCTTCTAGATCAGCAACAATCAGGCCTTCAGCTTCACACACACATGTTGAATTGACACAAACTGAGTTTTTGGTTTCACAGCTGTAGTCTTCAACACAAAATCCTCCAATTAAAGATCCCCCTAGACAATATTGATTTACTTATCATAAAGACGTACATAAATATTTGGTCTCCTGTAATTAGAATTTGGTCTCTATGTAAATTAATTTATTACTGGCACTTCTAATCACAATATGATCATATATGGAATTACTTGTGATTTACAAACTGGCATATCTAAACAGGCCTGACAAGTTAGCCATTAATAACCAATCAACACATAGCAGTTAGCCCATAATAACTAATCAAGACGTAGCAGTTAGCCTATAATAACCAATCAAGACGTAGTGGTTAACTCTTAATAACAAATAAAGACGTAGCATTTAGCTATTAATAGCCAATACAGACATTGCAGCTTTATTAGCTATATAACGTGTGGGAGCTTCGATTTTTTTAGTTTTTATTTTGCGAAAAGCTACACGAGGGCTATCTGCACTAGCCGTTATTAATTTAACAGTGATAGACTAGAGATACGGTAGCTAGTCAACACCGCCAACTCTTGGACTACAGTTTTACCAACGAATAGTGGGATTAACTGTCTATTTATTACGCCCCCACGATTGAAAGGCGAGCATATTTGGTGTGACGGGGAGTCAAACGCCCTAACCACCAGGCCAGGACAGGTTGTAGTTTTTGGCACTTTTTCAGATATACTAATAAAATCTCAGGGGGTAACAGAAACTTAGGCTTGGTAGTCTTAATTATGGAATCATAGTGACAAGAAGAAACTGTTAGGTGTATTTACAAAGCCACAGTAAATCAAAAAATAAATATGACAGGTTCACTTCTAGAGTCACGAAGTGAGTTATGTAAGCTTCATTTACATATTAACTTCACTTTAATATATATTGGCTGGTTCTGGTGACTTGCCGGTATTGTTTACCTACATAATTATAGTGGATCTGGCTGGTTCCTGTGACTTACCGGTGTTGTTTGCCTATATAATTATAGTGGATCTGGCTGGTTCTGGTGACTTGCCGGTATTGTTTGCCTATATAATTATATTGCATCTCGCTGGTTCTGGTGACTTGCCAGTATTGTTTGCCTATATAATTATATTGCATCTGGCTGGTTCTAGTGACTTACCGGTGTTGTTTACCTATATAATTATAGTGGATCTGGCTGGTTC
>NW_013747359.1:0-2947 GCF_000517525.1 Limulus polyphemus
CTTGACTTGCCGGTCGAGTATGGCCCAGAGGTTTCGATGGGGTTCATGTCAGGAGATTGGCTCGACCAGGGCAACTTCTGGATACCATTTTCTTCCTGCCACTTTTGGGTGTTTCTAGCAGTGAGACACGGTGCTTCATCTTCCTGGAACAACGTTGTGTTCTTGTCCACGAAACCCGAGGAATAAAGTGGCAAGACTCCTTCCTCCAATATTTCGACGTATTTCGCAAAATTTATGTTGCCAACGCACTCCACTAAGCTCGATCTCCCACCAACCCAAACAGCCCTCCAAACCACCACGCTGAAACCACCATGCTTCACAGTTCGCTGCAATCTGTTGAGCCAAAACTCTTGGTGAGGCATTATCCAGACCCACATCCTTCCACTGTCCGAAAATTGAGCGAATCTTGATTCATCTGAGAACAATACGGTCTTCCAAAAGTCCAGAGGCTTGGTCATCATATCACTTGCCCAATTCTTTTGTCTGACTATGTTGGCAGGTCTTAATAAGGGCTTCCGTCTAGCTGCTCTGCAACAATAACCCAATCTGTTGAACAGATTTCGGGCTCATCCCACCAATTTTGGCCAATTCTGCAGTCATTAATCTGGGATCCATTTCTATGCTCCTCTTGACAGCTTTTTTTATCCTCTCCGATGGACCAGGACAACTCCGACGCTGCTCAGTTGTTTCCTTGCCGTGTTTCCTGAACTGCACGATGATTCTGTTGACTGTCGAAAGCAGGATTACCAAATTCTGAGAAATTTGCTGCTGACTTATACCACCATCTGCTTGACCAACTATCTTTTCTCTAACAAAATCTGACAATTTGAGAGAACCTTGAGTTCTAGGCATGTTGTAGCACAAGATAATTAGTGTGCGGACCATTTTCATTTATCTAGTGCTCTGTGAACACAAATTAGTTAGCATAAATCAGTTAAATGACAAAAAATTAGGTGTCTATTTACTTGTGACCACTCAGTGTAGTATCACTATCTTTATACACTCTACTTTCACTCGGAAGTTTATTTATCATTCTTACACAAATGTTATTTTTATACTAATTGTTTCACAATAACTTACATTTTAGATACTGGATCATAGCACAACACGCTGTCAAGAACTGGTGAATCAGAATCAGAATTTTCTGGAAACGACGTCAATCCACCAAGTACCCAGATAAATCCCATGTAGGTCACTGCACCCAGACCCATGCGTGGCATGGGCATTGGTCTCTCCATTTCCCAGGCGTCTATTTCCGGTGTGTATACTTCCATAGACGAAACCACTCTATTATTAAAGAATATTCCGTTTAAAAATATTATCATTTTTATGTAATATACAAATAATAAAATCATGCTAAAGAAATGAAACTTTTTCTTTTCATTTTGTGCACAATAGAAATCAAACTTTCATTTACTGACGTTTGTAACATCATTCATACAAAACCAAAATCTGGTGTAATAAGTATGCATGATATTGTAAATTATTTACACAATCAGTTAAACTTTACAATGTATGTCTTTATTATACAGTTCATTTGGGATTAACAAAAAACAAAGAAGAACATTTTCCATCAATACTTTACTCATCATACTTGTAATGTTTTTACACGATTAAAAAATAAAATATTGTGTCTTACTTCATGCATATGCTACTTACCTCCCTCTGCTATCACGACCACCAATAGCATAAATACGGCCACGAATAGTTACAACACCGTGGTGTGCTCGAGCACAGATCATGTTCCGTTTACTTTCCCATTCTTTCGTGTCGAGGTCAAGTACATAAGTAGTTCCAGTCGGTATCATTTCACCACTCTTACTTGAATCTGGATCGTATCCACCTGGATTAAAAAAAAAGTTGTGTACATACCGTCATAGCAGCCATAGCATGGCTACAGGGCCCCGAAGTCAAAAGGTCCCAAGCCAGGAGGAAGACAGTAAAGATAAATATAAAATACTTTCTTACTCTACGCACACACACACAAATAATCCATAGTAAGAAGTCTACGGAAAATCAGCATCGATAGGACTGTTGAGTTTGATTGCTAATGGGCTTTACTTGTACCACAGACTAATTTATGCATTGATTCATTGGAAAGCCCGATTTACTATAGGTATCTAGTGGATGGGGTGGAGCTTCTGGTGCAAGTACATGTAAACAAAACATGATACTTTGTGTCTGGCGAACTCCACATACTACATTCTTTCATGATATATACAGATTATAAATCTGTCTTTACATTACAAAGTCAAGTTAAAGCACAAAGGAAACATAATACAAATGCTTCATGTTGTTAAACAAAGTATTTCATTAGGAAAACATGACAGTAATGATTGACATTAAATGCATACTTATATCTATGCATTGCCAGCTATTGTTTTATCACATCTATTTGCTTCACTATGAGATACCATGTTTATCATAACTGTAACAATTTTACCCTGACAACATAAATTATAGATGACTAATAGAGATTATACATAAAATAATGTGTGCTGTCAGCCAAGTTTCAGTTTACAACAATCAACTTATAATGTATTCTTTCATTTTTATACTAAATACCATAATATGACAAGAAAACTGAAAAAAAAATACACTTGACTTGTCGTTATCCTTTAGATCAGTTCTGTATTTAAAACTGACAAATATATACAAGTATGAACATTTTCTATTAATCTTACATTTAGAACAACCATACTTTAAGAATTATTGTTATACAGAGTATTATTATATTTTTTCACTTCATATGTACATGTCAATATATATCTTCAAGTAATTCAACGGGAAGCACACGCTACACTGTTAGCATTGAATCATATGCTAACAGAACTAATATTTATAGAATTAATTGGTATTCACCCCTCCCTGTCCTCTCCATATAGAGGAAACTTGTGATATACCGTGCTTCTTTACAACATGTCTTTTCATGATTGTGCGTCTGGCC
>NW_013747360.1:0-1251 GCF_000517525.1 Limulus polyphemus
AAACTTTATATTGTTTGTGAAACTTCTGTTTATAAATCATTGTTTGGAATAACTATTTGTCATAATTGTTATAGTAAATTGTACTGTTGTGTGTACATCAAAACGTATTAGTGTTAAAAAGGAAGACCGTGTGCATCAGTCTTGTTGATAAATATCGTAAATTGACTAATATAGCGTCATATATTTAAATACTAAATCCAAAGTACAATTTAACTACTAAATTTAAATTATCAGTTAATTCGGCTTCGGACTATTTGAAATTCTAATACGTAACATAATAAATTGGGGGCTCGTGTCCGAGATCTGAATCAGAGAAAAAATTGGATCTAAATTATAATTTAAATAATAATTGAATTTATATTCATCAGTGCCAACAGGATTTGTTCATGTCTGATTATCAAGATTTTATTATATCACCTTCCCTTGAACAAATAGAAAAATATAACAAAAATGAATTGCTCGAAATTGCCAAAGTTTTAGAACTAGAAGTTAAAAGGTCAATGAGAAAAAATGAACTAAAAGTTTTGAAGTTTAATAAATGTCCTATTTACGATGTTGGTGGTTAAACCTCTAGATAATGCTACATTCTTTAAGTAGTTGAATTCAGTTTGTAAGCCTTCTTTGTGGGTACAACGTTGTATAGCACGATTAACGTAGGTGAATTGGGAGATATTTTTTACGAGAGGTGGTGACTAAATCTTATGTGTGGGCCATGTTGACAGCATGGGTTTTCCTGTATATACTGGTGATCACTTTATTGTTTTCTCTTTCCGTTAACTGGCCCAAAACACAAAATAATCTGCCAATTGGAATAGACTACACCCATACAAAATACGACAAAAGTAGAATCCCACATTACAGCCAATCAGTTCCGCAGACTCAGTTGAATCACCAGTTTGCAACACCACGATCAGGTAAAGTATTGTTTGTTTGTTTTTTGAATTTCGCGCAAAGCGACACGAGGGTTATCTGCGCTAGCCGTCCCTAATTTAGCAGTGTAAGACTAGAGGGAAGGCAGCTAGTCATCACTACCCACCGCCAACTCTTGAGCTACTCTTTTATCAACGAATAGTGGGATTGACCGTTACATTATAACGCCCCCACGGCTGAAAGAGCGAGCATTTTTGGTGGGACGGGGATTCGAACCCGCGACCCTCAGATTGTGAGTCGAGCGCCCTAACCACTTGGCCACGACTAAGTGAGCATGAGTTACTCCCATCTTCTGATGAAACACAAAATAATCTATATATT
>NW_013747361.1:0-1479 GCF_000517525.1 Limulus polyphemus
CATTTAAATGTTTTTGATGTTATGAGGTTTTTGTATAACAACCAGAATGGGAATACTGCTGTAACGGCTGTTCTCTATAAAATCGTTTGAAACCACTCGTTGATTCATTCCATCCTGGTGGATTTGATACCGGAATTTGTACACGATCTGTACAAAGTAGAGAATTTGTGTCACTATCACGGATTGTAGATTGATTAATTAAATGTTGGAAACGATACCCAGGTTCAACTTGAAAAGTAGATGTTTTCTCGGTTTTCTTTCGTAAAGAAGAACCGCCAGTTTTGTTTTGGGCTAAAACACCAGACTCTGGTGCTCGAGGAGGACGAGGTTTATCCTTAGAAACCGAAAGTTTATGTGTTGAAGGCAGTGTTTGATATGGAATGTATTGCATGCAGGTTTTGAATATTTTTTCTGTCTTTGAATTGAAATTCCTTGAGAAATCTTTCTGTGGTTGTTTTGGTGAAGAGTTGTAACAGAAGTTAGGTTTCCTTTTAATTCCACGCTTTTGTGGTCTGTATTGGAGATCCGCAATTGGTGTAAACTTGGGAAGGGGAGGTGGTGGAGGAGGAGGTTTTGTCTTCGGTTCTTCTGATGAAGCAAATATTTTAGAAAGCTTCTCACTGAAACTGTTAAAGATTTTGCTGGTAGTTTTACTTTTTTTAGGCTGGTTGGAATTCATTGGCTTTGTGTTACCCTTGTGAAATAAATATAAAAAATACATGTGACTAATTTTGTTTCAGGCAAATATAATATTAATAACGAAGTGCAGTTAGTTGTAAGTTTAAGATGAACGTAAATTGATATTGATAAATCTTCATAAGCGCAGGAAATAATTTAAAATTAATAACTTTTGTGCTTTATTTTTATGCTCATCGAAATTTCCTTAAATTCTAAAAAGGGCAAACCATTCTACATTTATATCAAGGACAGATTAATATTTGCGTTAAATATTGCTAGGCCACAATATTATAAACCACACCCTTCATACTTAAAAATGAGAGAAGGTTTATGTATTCCTAACACCAGTATCAATATCTTTGGACTACTTAATCACAAGTGTTTCCCTCTTAATTAAGGATACTGTATATTTGGTTTATTCAAATTAGAATATAAATTCAATATATAAACATTTATTCAAGTATAAGTACAACAACAATAAAGTACTTCGATCTATATTTCATGTGCCAGTTTAATTAGGTGCATATCACATTGATGAAAGTTCAAACATTAGTGTTTCTCCAATCATTTATCGAGCGTTAGAATGGATCCACAGTCCGAGTTCCGTTACTGTGCCCCCCTCCCCAGTGTCACAGCGGTATGTATGCGAATTTACAACTCTAGAATCCGGGTATTGATACCCGTGGTAGGCAGAGCACAGATAGCCCATTGTGTAGCTTTGTGCTTAACTACAAACAAACAAACCGTTACTGTGAATCTACTCTCTAGATTTTCGGGCTGTGAGTGCGTTATGAGAGTGAC
>NW_013747362.1:0-2923 GCF_000517525.1 Limulus polyphemus
CATTGGTTGGTAAAGATGTAGTGATACAGGATTGTCATTGGTTGGTAATGATGAAGTGATACAGGATTGTCACTGATTGGTAATATGCTTGGCAAATATGTAGTGTTACAGGATTGTCATTGGTTGATAATGATGTAGTGATACAGGATTGTCATTGGTTGGTAATATGTTTGGTAAGGATGTTGTACTACAGAATTGTCACTGGTTGGTAATATGTTTGGTAAGGATGTTGTACTACAGAATTGTCACTGGTTGGTAATATGTTTGGTAAGGATGTAGTGTTACAGGATTGTCATTGGTTGGTAATGATGTAGTGATACAGGATTGTCATTGGATGGTAAGGATGTAGTGTTATAGTTTCAGTTTTTTACGTATTAAATATGTAATAACTCAAAATAAAAAGTCATTTAATATCTAAAAATTTAAAAAGTACAAATTTAAAGATGGAATCAACAGAACTGAGAAGTAAGTTTTTGAAGAAAACAAAGCAGAGGAAACTAAGTTTTGTTTCGGATTTGCGTAATGATAAGTTGAAAAATACTTGAAAAATAAAAGACCTAAAAACTTAGAATATAATAGAAATATTATCCTAACTTAAATATGCAAAAATTGTTAAACCTAATTTCTGCTAAAGACTCCCACCCCACCCCCAAAAAAAGCGTAGATATCTGATACGCCTCTCTGCCATTAACATTAATATTATAAATTTTTATATTCTGAAATACGTTTGAGATTAGATTCGTTAGTTTTCTATTTGAAACTTTTCACAAAAACTAACTATACAAAACGGTATGTATCCGTTAAAATTTAAAAACAAATATAAGTTTAACATAACAGCAAATGTACAACGTTTCGACAAGAAAAACTTTAATATAAGTTTAACACAACGGCAAATGTACAACGTCTCGAGAAGAAAAACTTTAATATAAGTTTAACACAACGGCAAATGTACAACGTTTCGACAAGAAAAACTTTAATATAAGTTTAACACAACGGCAAATGTACAACGTTTCGACAAGAAAAACTTTAATATAAGTTTAACATAACGGCAAATGTACAACGTTTCGACAAGAAAAACTTTAATATAAGTTTAACACAACGGCAAATGTACAACGTTTCGACAAGAAAAACTTTAATATAAGTTTAACACAACGGCAAATGTACAACGTTTCGACAAGGTGTTGTCGTCATCGAAAAAGAAGGACAGCTTAGTGTGGACTTGACACCTAGCACCACGATGTGGCATCACTAGGTTCTTGTATGTGTGAAAAAAAAAACGTTTCAAAGTTATTTGTTTAAAGTATAACGCTCAGTGATTTTTCAATGATGTTGATTTTTGGATGATAAATAATAATTATCATCATGCTTCATTTTTAGAACCGGTTTTACATTCAGGTATATGTCTTAGAAACCAGTTTTACATTCAGGTATATGTCTTAGAAACCAGTTTTACGTTATGGTATATGTCTGAGAAACCAGTTTCACACCATTGCACATGTTTTAGAACCATGTGTTATAAAAAAAATAGGAGCGTTCACCTTTTAATGTTAGCCTGTCCGAAGCATGAATTAATGGTTCCAGACCCGTTGCCTCAGAAACACGTTCCATACTTTGTGGCCGTGAGTTCGCTATAAAAGTAACGGTCATCAAATCTTATTATTTGATCGGACAAGAGTTGGCGGTGGGTGCTGTTGACTAGTTACCCTCCTTCAAGTCTATTAATTCCAAACTTCCGAAACAAAATATCAAACATATCCTCTAGGCTATTAGCTCAAAATTAGAGGGGGAAGGGGGTCCTTGTATATCAAACAAAATTTAATATCCTACTGTAAATTCTTACATGTCAGAAGTCTCGTTTCTAGGCAACCTACTGATCATACAGATATATCTTCCTTATAATATACTGGTGTAGTCACATAAGCTGGATAAACATCTTGAGTTCAAAATCAAAGAAAGAGAGTAATGGTTGGTGAAATAAAAAGTTATCTTTAATTTTGAGTTTAAAAAAATTCCATTGCACTTTTACAGTCCTGGATATAAAAAAACAACATACAATTTAGCCAATTTGCAAGGAAATGCCATCGTTTATTTTTTGTTACCTTTTTTTATCGGAAATTCGACAACATTTTTCTTTTAACGATCAAGCCGTTTCTGTAACCGTGAAATTCCGCTTAATAATAACTTGATCGCTAAGCCTTTTTTATAAGCGGTGTTCCTCGTTTCGTTATCAACTCTTGGCATTTTTTGTATTATTCTTTAAAGCTCTATCACAAAGCGGCATGTTTGCGAAATTACAGCGCTAGAAATCGGGTTTCGATACCCGTGGTAGGCAGAGCACAGATAGCCAGCCCACTTTGCGGAGCTTCAACCAAACAAATCTATCATAAAATAATATGACGGTGGTGACGAAGTAGCATGAAGATGTGTATTTGATAACATTTTATGTTGGTCTTATCTGTTCAGACTACTGTTACGACAGCGGGGGTCACGTGACGCTAGTAACACGTCATATTCTCGGCTCATTGAAGCTCAACATTGACTGCGTATATTACTTGTATTGTTTCCAGTGGTAGAAGTACCCTTAAACCTTTGATCTTCTGACGAAATGTGAAAATGTCAGCTGAACTTTGATGATATGCTGTAGACAACACAAATAGGCCATTTGTGTGTTATATCAACATAAAATTTGTGTTCCATAATACAGTGAATATAGTTCTACAAACTAAGAAAGGCTCAGTTTTACAGAAGAACTGAATGACGGTAAAAAAAAAAAGGGAAACTAATTGAAAACTTTGATTTTCTTTTCAGTTTACTTAATATATAATAGCTATTATAATAAACCGCTTGGTCCGGCATGGCAGGTTAAGGAGAAAACAGCAACGTAAAGAATGTACAAGAGAGGAGAGAAAACAGCAACGTAGAG
>NW_013747363.1:0-1500 GCF_000517525.1 Limulus polyphemus
GTATTGTGGAATAGGCTTAACTCATTTAGGTTTAACCGTAAGATTTGTTGAGAATTCTAAGTACCTAACCACTTACGTGAAGAGTTTAAGCAGTTCACGTAACTGTTTTAATTACTTTAATCTCACAGCGCTGCCTTTACATTTTATAAAATTTGTGTATTCAAATACAAAATACGACAACCAAACATATTTTTCCTACGCGAGTTTTCTCCGTAGTAGAACATTATAGCAAGTATGCTGCATGGAAATCTTATTAAATTCTAAACATGTGAAATACCTTACTTACTACAGTAGTTGTAGATGAGTTTTGGTTTTTAATTAATTTACTGCAGATTAAAATCTGGAGAAGTTTCTTGTAGTTGACAAACAAACAACCATAAACCATCTCATCAGAATCAAGCGTAGTTAATTAACGATGCTCTTGTGTTTTCTTTATTTTGTTTCATCCATTTTGTTGACAACAAAAGCATTAATTCAGCGAACTTTTACCTGTACGGCTTGCAGCGCCTAAGATATTTGTTTTTCTAACATGCGGAAATGGCTATGTAAAACTGTATTTATTAATTACAGCTCAATGTATGAGAGGCGCCAATGTTGTATAAATAAAAGATAGGTGGATTTACCCTTCTGTACATAATTAATCCATCTGCTGGCAGATTTACTACACACTTGGATATTGAGTTGGATATTATGAATTCCTCTACTTTCGTTCACATTATTTTGAGTACTATCTGTCCTGAGAATTTGATATTTTGTTGAATCTAATTGAGCTTTGTTTCCTGTGATATCATAACTTAGGGAATTTCATTTAAAGTCACTTTTAGGTTCAAAATATACAAATAACTATTGCTAAATCTGCAACATTTTATACGCTATTTTTTGCTATATAAATTACTACTGTTAGACACCAACAACGTCAGTGTGACACATATATTTGTATTATCGTTAACCGTTTAGATTCCGTGACATTATATTTTTTATGTTTTCTATCAGCTAAGATTTTACTTAATAATAACTATGATTTCTATGAGAAAAGATCAGTTATGAAAATAAAACACCAATATTAATCTCTGTCGTAGGTTTTTAAGATGCCAAGATAGGGTTATCTTTTAAATGTTTTATTTTTATCCGCATCGGAGTTAAAATAGAAAAATGTATAATTACAAATTTGTTTTTTATTTAAGAATATTATAATGTTGTTTAAACAACAAATAATTTTAGAATGGGAGCAATGTCATATGATTAAAGAATAAAAACAAAGTTGGACTCATTGCTTCAGAAACCTATAAGAGACCTTAATTGTTATAATTATATCCAAACATTTCTACTATCAGTTTAGGTGTCATGGTCCCGATGAGATCTGGTGCTAAGCAAAAGACCTTTTCTGATTAAGCCTACTACAAACGAGGTTGTGCCCGGCATGGCCAGGTGGATAAGGCGCTCGACTCACAATCTGAGGGTCGCGGGTTCGAATCCGCATCTCACCAAACATGCTCGCCC
>NW_013747364.1:0-1500 GCF_000517525.1 Limulus polyphemus
GTAATCTTTCTTCTTGTTTCTTTTCTCGTTCTTGTATTGCTGCCATCAAATCTGCTAAGCTGTAGTTTGATTTGCCGCTTCTCGTTTCCATCTTCTTTTTTTTATCCCACTTTTGACACCAATTTGTTACATCTCTGTCGTTAGTTAATTTTCCGTAAAAATTCTTTCCGAAGAAACTTTAGCGATACAAGTCCTTTTTTAGATAAAACTGGTTTATTCTTTCCGAATACAACTTTGCAATACACTTAATTTCCACAGTCACGCTATAACAAACGCTATAATTCGCAACGAACGACACACGTGCTCGACTCAATTGTCAGTCTCTAGCTCTGTCTGCAGTTCAATTACATTGTTGCCGTCAGTTCTTGGCGGTCTTATATACAAGAATACAGTACATCTAGTAAACACTCGAGGCTTCAGGAAGGGACATGATTTTACTAGAAGTCCATGACGTGTTACTAGCGTCACGTGACTTCCGCTGTCGTAACACTGCCACTTGCATTAAACCAATAAACAATTAACAATAACTTAATTAAATGTACATAATTTACAAACACAATATCAAAATTCAACAAAGTCTCTTAATTTTACGGGACGTATCATCTTCCGTACTGGTCTCCGTCTTGTTAGCTTCTGCTTCATGTGGGGTTCATCTGCTTCATCAGGAAACGTCCTACCATTGGTAACAATCACATCAGTGGTAGTAACTTCATCAAGGGCTTCACTGTTTCACTTCTCAAAACCGAGTCGAGTTTCTTCTTCGACAGTGGCTTTTTCAGGTGACACGTCTTCAGCAGCGTCATTTGTTCCATTATTCACTTCATCCCAACTGAAATGCCTTGGACCGTGATAACGCCAAAGCCTGTTGGCATGCACCACCTTTGGCTTACCTCGCCGACCACATTTTATCCGGAAAGTCACGTCTGAGAGACGATCCACTAGGTCATATGGGCCTTCCCATGGAGAAAACAACTTAGGAGACTTCCCTTTGGTCTTCCTTGGATTATACAACCACACCTTGTATCCTGGTACAAAGCTGACTTCAGTAGATCTCTTATCATAAGATAACTTCACCGAATCGGCAGACGTTTTCAAGTTTGAACGCACTTGATGGTGAATATCATCCATCCTTTCTGATAACACTTTCACAAACTCTGACACATTTTCAGGGAACTCTTCATAAGGTGGGCGTTCTGTTAACAGATCCACTGGCAACCGAAGTTCCCGACCAAACATCAACTTTGCTGGAGTGTATCCAGTGGCTTCGTGCTCTGCTGTCCTATAGGCCATCAACAGTGGAGGGAGTAAGACATCCCAGTCATCTTGGCGGCTATTACAAAAATTTGCCACTTCCTGTCCCAGTGTCCAGTTGTACTTTTCTACCATCCCATCAGACTGTGGGTGCAGTGACGTTGTCCTGGTTTTCGGATGCCAAACAACTTGCAGCATTCTTGGAACACAGCTGATTCGAAGTTACGGCCTTGATCTGAATGCAGTTCA
>NW_013747365.1:0-1501 GCF_000517525.1 Limulus polyphemus
CTCTCAATACCTTATGCTTCCCATCAACACTCTGACATGTATCATCAAGGATGAACTTCTCAAACCCGATGAGGATCAAGTTTGCCAGTCTTTCATGAGACATCGATTGACGGAGGTCTGTAAGCACATTTGTCAGAGCAGAAAAACTCTTTTACATGTTGCAGTTGAGGATCCAATTGTTAATGTTGCCTCATACAGTTCTGTAATGGTTGGAAATACCTTTGATTTTAAATGGAAAAGCTGTTGCAAAACAGACAGTGGTCACTGATATATTTTTTGGCAATATCAATTTGAGCCAAAACAAAGCTGTTCATTTCAAGGCCGATCAAGTCTGCGAGAAATCCCATTCGGTCTTTGTCAAAGAAATGTTCTGATTCGGGATCTAAGATGCGAATTTTTCTCAGAGAAACGTTCATCAAGCTCAACCAGGATACTGTCAATCAGACAGAACCACGATCGTTTGAGGTTATCATTTTCTGACAAATTGGTGTTATCTCTGTGCAGATGGTCAACAATGTAGTCTTTGAAACCAGGTGCTAGTATACTCAATGCTTTTTGGACAGCTACAGCATGGAACAGAAAGAGTTTATTTTTGATCAGCTTCAACAATCCGATTACCTCCACTACTAATTCAGGTAAGAATGTGTTATTCTCATTTGTGGAAATGTCCGACAGAATCGTCAATATAGCTTTATATGATCCAGTGATGACTTTCACAGAAGCTAGGTGGCCAGTCCACCGCTGTTCCAACAGTCATTTCAGTGCTTGCCCAGCATAGTGAACAGACACAGTTGGCTTACGTATGAAGTTGTACAGGATGTTGCAACTGCCAAAAAAGATGTCCACGTCAACATCTGCAAGCCGAAATCCCATGCACAACTACAAGGTGTAGCTTGTGGTTTAGGCAGCGCACGTAGGGGACAGATCGGCCCGGTCTTTCCTGGAGAAGTTTTTGAACACCCCCAGATCGTCCCGACATCACACTAGCTCCATCATAGCATTGACTAAGAATGTTTTCCAAACTGAAGCTATGCTCTTGAAGTATTGCTATGATGGAATCAGTCAAGGAATGTACATCAAAATTGGAAACTTGAATAACAGCAAGTAGATGTTCAACAATATTTTCGTCTTGTAAGTACCTCACACATAAGCACAGATTTTCACAGTTGCACTTATCACGAGTTTCATTCACCTTTATTTTGTACTTCTTATCACCAACTTCATTTCAGATTATTTGCTGGATAGTTTTCACAAGTAGACCGAGAATTTGATTATGGATTTCAGGTGACGTATACTTAGCGTTACATGGAATTGAACTATGAATTTCTTCCAGTTTCTTATCTCTGCTGATGGCAAAGTTGAACATGGTCTGAAAAAATCCGTCCTCCATACCAAGTTCACTGATATCGTTGCCCCTTAAGGTGCTTTTCTTCCCGGCTAGAACCTGTATGATCTCAGTAATTGTCCCCAGATAGTAGAGATGAAACTCTAGCTGAGCATC
>NW_013747366.1:0-1499 GCF_000517525.1 Limulus polyphemus
TACTTTATTGTTTACTTTACTTTACGTGTAGTTTTATTAAATAAAATTATGTGGATGTAGTTTTATTAAATAAAGTTACGTCTACGTGAGTTGGTTTGTCTGACCGCGATTTAAAAAAAAATAGACCAGGATTTATTGATCTAACACATAATGCCTGCAAGAAAGCGTAGCTTAAAAGCCAGGTGTGAAAATGACAGAATAAAGAAAATTCAAGCGAATGGCATGCAAATTGCTGCAAATGTATAAATATATATATATATATATATATATATACGTATATTTCCACAGGCTAGTATATATATATATATACACACACACATATATTTTTTTTCACAGGTTTTAAAAGATCATGGCTAAGGTAAGGGCTAGAAAATCAAACCACTCTTCTTCGTTGTGTGCATAATGGTACAACATTTTATATTCGATAAAATTCATCCCCTCCTTTAAGATAGCAGAATACCTTTCTTGCCAAATAGTACATAAGTCAGATCTCCCTCTTATTTCAAACAATTAACATTTAAACGTATAAACTCGTGGTAAGTTTTGAAACATTTTCTGCTTCTACACAAATATTTTTGTAAAAGAGTCTAGAGGTCATTGGAGTTAAATTGCAATGTGGAGCTCCAAATTGGAGTTGGTCAGAGTTGCTACGGCTTTAGCATGAACCTTTAGGTCCGCCCTTCATGTAGTGTATCGATTACAAATACAACATACAAGTGTTATGAGGAAATTAATTAAGAAAGGGATAATTGCTGTGTCAGAGTATGTTGAATTACATATAACCAAATACATCGCCTTTAGCGTAATCAGCTATCTGATTTCCCGATCACCAAATTTAATGCAACTTCTCGGTTATTTTTATATTACTTTTTGTGTTATGTATTTAGCCTGGAACCTTGTTTACGAACAATGATTATTGTTCTTCATGTTACAATTGGTCCCAACGCCTACTTCTTGTCGTTCTTCGCTTAATGGCCTTGCCAAAACTAGCCTCTTCATTATGAATCAATAATGTATAACAACTACATTAATTATCAAGCAGATGATTAGACTCATCTTCATATATTATTTAACAATCGGATAATTAGCCTTATCTTCATGATTCAATAATGTGTAACTACTGTATTAGTTATTAAGCAGATGATTAGACTCATCTTCACGATTTTATAATGTATTACTACTCTATATCCTACTATAACTCTGAGATTGTTTGTCTGTAATCAAATACAGCAAAAACGGCGCACAATATGAGAATAGAAATATGAATAGAATATGAGAAATGAGAATAGAAACAGATTAAAACAAGTTTCGTTAAAATCGAGCCATGGGTTACCAAGTTAGCTCCGTTTTTCGGGTCTCTTTTCGTACATTCCATTATTATAAAACTTCGTTTTCCACCTGATGAATCACTTTAAAATATCCTCTATACAACAATATATGCACAACAGAAATTAAATGATGAGATGAAAATGTGTTATAACGGCGCCTAGAAAGAATAA
>NW_013747367.1:0-1501 GCF_000517525.1 Limulus polyphemus
TCTACATAGTGTACTATATCTCTGGTGCTCTAAATACTCTACATACTGTAACTTATCTAGGTGCAAAAAATACTCTACATACTGTACTCTATCCAGGTGCATTAAATACTTTACATAGTGTACCCTATCCATGGTGTAGTAAATACTGTACATAGTGTACTATATCTCTGGTGCAGTAAATACTCTACATACTGTAACTTATCTAGGTGCAAAAAATACTCTACATACTGTACCCTATCCAGGTGCATTAAATACTTTACATAGAGTCCCGTATCCTTGGAGTAGTAAATACTCTACATACTGTACCCTATTCCTTGTTCAGTAACTACTCTACATAGTTACCCTATCCTTGGTGCAGTAAATACTCTACATAGTGTACCCTATCCCTTGTGTAGTAACTACTCTACATATTGTACCTATCCCTGGTGCAGTAAATACTCTACATACTGTACCCTATCCCTGGTGTAGAATTAATACTCTACATACTGTACCTGATCTATGGTGCAGTAAATACTCTACATAGTGTACCTTATCCCTGGGGCAGTAAATAATCTACATAGTGTACCCTATCCCTGGTGTAGTATCTACTCTACATAGTGTACCCTATCCTTGGTGCAGTAAATACTCTACATAGTGTACATTATCTCTGGTGTAGTAACTACTCTACATATTGTATCTGTCTCTGGTGCAGTAAATACTCTACATCTGTACCCTATTCATAGTTTAGAATAAATACTCTACATACTGTACCTTATCTCTGGTGCAGTAAATACTCTACATACTGTACCCTATTGTGGTGTAGTAAATACTTAACATAGTGTACTATATCTCTGGTGCAGTAAATACTCTACATACTTTACCCTATCCCTGGTGTAGAATAAATACTCTACATACTGTACCTTATATCTGGTGTAGTAAATACTCTTCAAACTGTACCCTATCCCTGGTTCAGTAAATACTCTACATAGTGTACCCTATCTGTGGTGTAGTAAATACTCTACATATTGTACCTATCACGGGAGCAGTAAATACTCTACATACTGTACCCTATCCTGGTGTAGTACATACTCTACATACTGTAAAATATCCCTGGTGTGGTAAATACTCGATATATTGTACCTTTCCCTGGTGTCGTAAATACTCGATATATTGTACCTTTCCCTGGTGTCGTAAATACTCTACATAGTGAATTCTATTCCTGGTGCGGTAATACTCGACATACGGTAACCTATACCTGGTGTAGTAAATACTCTACATACTGTATCCTATCCCTGGTGCAGTAAATACTCTACATACTGTACCCTATCCCTGATGCAAAGATATACTCTACATAGTGTACTCTATCCTTAGTGCAGTAAATACTCTACATACTGTAACTTCTCCAGGTGCAGTAAATACTCTACATACTGTACCTTATCCAGGTGCATTAAACAATTTACATAGTGTACCGTATCCCTGGTGCAGTAAATACTCTACATAGTGTACCCTATCCCTGGTGTAG
>NW_013747368.1:0-1501 GCF_000517525.1 Limulus polyphemus
CCTGTGGCGGGCGTTTGAGTGTGGACCTAATGAGACTATTCTTGAAAGAGGCTGGGCGTCGATGTGGTCTTTTGGCTCTAAAGTGGAAGAAGTAGTAAAAAAAACCGTTAATAAGGATGTGTTACGCGGTTTCTTTGTACGGTGTAACTACTTTTATGAAGTGGGTTGGAGTTCCGAGGGTTCTGGAACGGATCTGGTGAACAGCATGAATATTGTACATTGAGGATGTTTTCAGAGTTGACAATATTTCTTCTGTGTTGGTGGAAAGGCTGGCTACTCTGAGAAGACAGAGAAAAGGGGAATATTAGATCAAGAAGGCTAACTGGCAGATTATAATCTTATGGAGAATATAGGTAATCAAAGTCCTGCGTAAAAGCTTTGTCTAGGTAGGGTCTATGGAGACGTAGGGCTAGTATTTCGTTAAGAATGCGTTGATTTCGCGTAAGGAAAAATCCTTTGGAATCCCGTCGATAATGACGAGGGAGACTGAACCGTTGGACGGCGAGAACGATAGTCCCGCGGGAGGACAACCGTCATAGTCGTGGAGTGTAGAACAAGAGGTCTTCATGTCTTGGCGTCTGGACTAACTAGTGACTAAACTGAGACTGTGAAAAAAAAATTGTTGTCGTACCAAATCAGCCCGCGATCCGATTCTGTTTCACAATGTCCCAAATCCACAGTTGCTGTCTTGAAAAATCAGAATACAAAAACCATGATCGATACCAATCGCCAAAAATTTCAGCCCGAGCTTCGAACCTTTTAGGTACCTAGCGACGCCTCTGCTTGTTTAAAAAGGTAATTTCGCTTTTTTTCCTCTAGTTTTAAAGTAGGGACAGTTGGATTGGCATCACGACCTATAGATAGCAATTCGTTAACTATAATAATGTATATATCACCAGCTCTCTTTCTCCAAATAACTAATTTACAACTGAACAATATATTTTTGATTATACTTCGGAAAGAAGAGTTTTAGCTGGTCTAACCTTCGTCACCATTGGATGTTATACAGAAAATTAGTTACCAGGTGTCAACGGCTGTAACTAACATTTGTGTCGAAAAGTATCTGTTACAGTTGTTTGCATGACCAGTTTGATAATAGTTTTTAAAATAACAAATATCCTAGCATCTAACGCTTTATGCCGTTATAGTTTGGGTCTAATAAATAGTAGATATTATGAAATTTCATCATAATTACATTGATAATAATTTTTAAAATGAGTACTTTCTAATATAATTACAAATATCATGGCATATAACGCTTTATGCCGGTATAGTTTGGGTCTAATAAATGGTAGATACTGTGAAATTTCATCATAATTGCATTGGTAATAATTTTTAAAATGTGTACTTTCCAATATAATTACAAGTACACGACAGTTTATTTCTTTATAGTTTTCGTATCCCTTTCAATACAGTTGGAATATTATTAATCTGGTTTTATTAATCTCATGGAGAAAATTGTATGAAACTAAGAACAAACTAACAATATGGATTCTATCGT
>NW_013747369.1:0-1500 GCF_000517525.1 Limulus polyphemus
ACGGTTGCTTGAATATTGTCCGTTTAATATCCAAGTTCTTCTGTTCGTTATTCTACGGTTACACGTGATATTGGGTATTTTGTTAGTTGTTTTTAAGACGTCCTTTTTTGACCCCTTATAAAATTAATTATACAGTTTACATGTAGTTTATGGATATTCCTATTGCAAGAAATTTCTACTAACATAAAAGAATACACCATAAACGTCAGGATTAATATTTCTATAAAAGGAATTTAAAATTACAATATGTACAAAACTACAGTTTATAAAGTCTTCAATAATAACCAATAACGCTTTCTATCTCTCGTGACAAAACTTATTGTAAAAATTAAAAATTGATATTAAAATTACTTACATACCCTTTTGCAACATTAATATCTGCAAGTTACCAATACAGGAAACTGGTGTCAGTTTCAACTTTCAGAAGCTTGAAATGACGTAGTTAAGTAGAATGCGAGGTAGCGTTTAAACTTAACTAAAATTCTATAAGTTAACTAAACAACAGAAAGAATAAATTAACTGAAAAAAGAACCAAAACGAAATAAATAGAATTTGCTACCTCACATTCCTTCCCGCATTCGAGAAAAGAAAGGGATTACATTAATTACCGTTTATAAATTCCCAATTCTCGTATCCTTACTTTTAAGGACCTCATTATACTGACACCATGAATCCTGCCCAGTTTAAGTACATATACCTTACAAAGAAAAATCGTCGTGTTCTTCTATCTTCAGCTTCTCTACTTTCTGACTCTGGTTAGAGGATGTTGAGATCAAAGACCAGCTAAGCTGCAATAATTAACTATTTAGACCAAAAGATTTAAAATTGTGATCATTGTTTGTATACTCTTTACCAACATTAACAATTCACCGTTATGGAAAACTGGTGTCAAATACTTTACATTTAAAATTGATGTGAATAACTAGATTGTGAGTTACCGTTTAAATGTAAAACTAAATATTCATAGCTTAACGAAATAATTATAGAATGAATAATAGATGAACGGTAAACAAATGCAAAACTAAATAAAAATTTAACTTACTACCTAAGACTCCTTCCCCCTTTAGAAAAAAGGGATTACATTAATCACTGTTCAAAATACCCAATTTTAGTATCCTTACTTTTAACGCCCTCATTATACTGACATAGTCAATCCTTAACAATTTAAGTACAGATACCTTACAAAGAAAAATCATTCAATTTTCTTCTATATTCGGCTTGATCTTTAGCTTCCGGCTCTAATTCAGTTTAATGGAAGTCCTTGAGTTCCAAAACCAGCTAATCTGTGATAATTAACTAAACTACTCACATCAAGAGTTCAGAATTCATGTGATAATCATGTGCACACTTTCCCAATATTAATATCTGTACGTCACCCACTATGGAAAATCGGCTGGAGTCTGATAATTTATACAATTTTAAAAATTGATGTGATTAACTAGAGTGAGAGTTAGCGTTTAAATGTAAATTAAAAGTAGACAGATTAACTAAACGATAGAT
>NW_013747370.1:0-1500 GCF_000517525.1 Limulus polyphemus
TGAAAAGTAGCTGTTGAGCATTTCAGTTATGCTAAGAGCCACTCAACAATAACATACAGTAAACCTGCATTTTTATTCTTTAAGCGAAGTCACATTTTGAAATGTGAATGATACTGTGACAAATTCCTAACAATTTAGTGTAGAATATCCTGTTTGTGAAATAAAAATTTGGGATCAACATTATTCATACCTGTTCTCCCATCTTTTCAAAAGTGAATGTTGAGTTTTGCCTGTGTGTGAGCAGTTTTTCAAACAGGAGACATGCTCGAACAGATACCTCAGTTTGCAATATACTGTTACGTCTCTGTTCGTTAGTTAATTTTCCGTATAATTTCTTTCCGAAGAAACTTTAGCAATACAAGTCCTTTCTTAAATAAAACTGGTTTATTCTTTCTAAATACAACTTTGCAATGCACTTAATTTCCACAGTCACGCTATAACAAACGCTATAATTCACAACGAACGACTCACGTGCTCGACTCAATCTTCAATCTCTGTCTGCAGTTCAATTACATTGTTCTCGTCACTTCTTGGCAGCTTGTATATACAAGAATACCACATATCTAGTAACCTCTCGAGGCTTCACGAACCTTCGAGAATATGATGTGTTACCAGCGTCACGTGACCCCCGCTGTCGTAACACTGCCCCTTCCTTTGTATTGTTCGTCCCGAACAATAGCCACTTACATTAAACAAATAACAATAACTTAATTAAATGTACAGAATTAACAAACCCAAAATCAAAATTCAACAAAGTCTCTTAATTTACGGGACATATCTTCTTCCGTACTGGTCTCCGTTTCGTTGACTTCTGCTTCATGTGGGATTCGCCTGCTTCATCAGGAAACATCTCACCATTGGTAACAGTCACATCAGTAATAGTAACTTCATCAAGGGCTTCACTGTTTCCCTTCTCAAAACCGAATAGAGTTTCTTCTTCGACAGTGGCTTTTTCAGGTGAAACGGCTTCAGCAGCGTCATTTGTTCCGTTGTTCACTTCATCCCAACTGAAATGTCCTGGACCGTGATAACGCCGAAGCCTGTTGGCATTCACCACCTATGGCTTACCTCGCCGACCACATTTTATCCGGGAAGGCACGTCTGAGAGACGATCCACTATATCATATGGGCCTCCCCATGGAGAAGACAACTTAGGAGACTTCCCTTTGGTCTTCCTGGAATTATACAACCACACCTTGTCTCCTGGTACAAAGCTGACTTCAATAGATCTGTTATCATAAGATAACTTCATCGAATCAGCAGACGTCTTCAAGTTTGAACGCACTTGATGGTGAACATTATCCATCCTTTCCAATAACACTTTCACGAATTCTGACACATTTCCAGGCAACTCTTCATGAGGTGGGCGTCCTGTTAACAGATCTACTGGCAACCAAAGTTCCCGAACAAACATCAACTTTGCTGGAGTGTATACAGTGGTTTCATGCTCTGCTGTCCTATAGGCCATCAACAGTGGAAGGAGTAAGACATCCCAGTCAA
>NW_013747371.1:0-1501 GCF_000517525.1 Limulus polyphemus
TTCATTATCAACAGTACAACATAACGACATTGAATAACGTCATCTGAAATTTTCTAAAGTTATATTATATCGCGACTTGCTTATGCCAAAGATGAATATAATAAGTTGGGCTGTTCCATAAATTACTTCATGATACTTGTAAAAAACGTTTTGGCGTTTTTTCCCGCTCATTTTTGTCATTTGAAGATAGCTCACGATAGAGCCTAAAATTCGAGAGGGTGGTTGTTAATTACAAATTAATGGTTTAATATTTAATTTACGTTAAATATAATTATGCCCATATATTTATTGAAATTATTATGATGTGTTATTCTAATAAGTTCCTTATGGTATATAACACAAGGGATACTTAATTAGTTCCACTTACACAGAGAGGCCATTGTGTTCGGAATGGAAGAGACAACGTCAGACGAGGCTTGTCGGATAAATAACGTTCGTCAAACACTTTGATTTCTACACACAAAGTAGGTGTAAGTGAATTAAATTTTGATATTCTCATATTGCACATTTTCAATAACCTAAAAATGCGTTGGTCTTATGAATATCACACACGTGAAAATAGTTTTAAACCTTTACAAACATGTTCACTCAAATAAAGAATCGGGAACATCTCTTGTATTTTCGGGGAAATAATTCAAATACATAGTCGTTATGATTAATCGCTAGGTAGCGCATGAAATAGTCATTAAATAGGTAAATACGGTTTCCAGGCAGTTTTGGTAATGGAACAGAAGGTTAAAAGCAGTATTTAATTAGATCTAAATATATTTCTACACCCTGATTTTGGGACCGCCCTCAATCTCGGCTCTTTGAGGTCACTGGGGCAGCAGTGAACAAGTAACTTCTCTACTAATAATAATTTTATTAAAATCGTAACCGAATTGTTCGAGATCTTTGTAAAAACGACAGACGAATAAAATAAATAAGTACACGTTATTTTACAGTCCTTGTTTAAATATTCACTTGTAAAGAGGAAATCGAAACGATAGATGTTACTAAAAGAAGTTTTCTAGTAATTAGCAATAGATGATTAGGGCTAGCAGTAACTGGGAATGTAATTGGTTACATAAATTGAACGATTTTTTCCATAAAAACTACTATACTGAATAACGTTCGCTTTTCCTACTTGATGCAAGATGTCCGGTTTGGATTGTCACTAAAGACTTGGAACTAATAACACTCAGAAAAGTTTGAAACAAAAATAACTGAGACTAGAAGAGGGGCAGATTTGGAAAAACTTTTATTTACGTCAAATATTAGGTCGTCAAGAAATTAATGTCGCGTTTTGGAACACTTTCATTACTCCCCCCCCCCTTAAAAAAAAACGTACATCACGTATAATAGTTAAACGAACCGCCTAAACGTTACGTTAGTGTAGCCTATATAATGTGTAAAGTTTAGTGTACTGTAATCCCTTATAGTGATGGCACACGACGAGACACACACATTCGGCATGTAATGCTGTTTGAATAGACGAAAAGAAACAACTTAAAAACTGTGA
>NW_013747372.1:0-1497 GCF_000517525.1 Limulus polyphemus
GGTTTTTTGTTGTAGACAATTCAGTCAACAAATTACCTGTTATTATCAGATCAGACTGGTTTATCACCAGATTTAGCAACATATCAGATCGTTTTCAACTTGTACGCTTAATATTAATTATTAATAAGCTTCTGAGTGAAACCGAAGATAATATAATAATGTTGGCTATATCCAGGGGTCGGGGCCAACGAGGCTGGGATACGTGATAGTGAATTAAATTGTTGTAAATGTAATTACCCATCACGGATGAGAATCAGAGTAAGAATTGTTTAAGGTTATATTATTTATTTACTTGAAATAACTTGGTCATGCACGTGTGATTAGTTGCAGTTGTATTTCATTGCTCAGTACCTTGGTTTAGTACGATGTCGTTGACCTATTGACCTTGTGGGTGTATACTAGACAAAGAATAGTTACCATATTTCTAAAATAGAAATAAGAGGACGCTCTGCACCCACATCCTAAGAACACTAGGTGGTCTGGGTGTTCCACTCCCCCCCCCCGTCTTAGGGCAAAACATTCTAAAAATATCTAAAAAATTTGCACACACCATCGGATGTTAAAATTGGAATGCTAGAGATGTATTTGTAAATATGGTCGTTAGAGGGAGTTTATGTGAATCGTGGAATAAAAGATCGATATATTAGAATGTTTAGTGGAAAATAATAAAATTATTGGTTAACTTTAACAAAACAGACATAACCCTAACGTTTCTACCTTTTATTAAATTATTGGTTAACTTTAACAAAACAGACATAACCCTAACGTTTCTACCTTTTATTAAATTATTGGTTAACTTTAACAAAACAGACATAACCCTAACGTTTCTACCTTTTATTAAATTATTGGTTAACTTTAACAAAACTGACATAACCCTAACGTTTCTACCTTTTATTAAATTATTGGTTAACTTTAACAAAACAGACATAACCCTAACGTTTCTACCTTTTATCCTTTTAAAGACTTTCTGTACGATATTTTTAAGGTAAGGGTAGCTGATATAGATGTCACTTCTTATTCAGCTACAATTAGGTTTTAGTTTTGTTTGTGTATGTTTGTTACATAAAATAAACGTGTTCAGTTTTTTTTTTTTTTATAACTGATTGTATTTATATTAAAAGCAGGCTTCTGTAGCTTCTATTAAAAGCAGGCTTCTGTATTTTGTCCGTCAACGAGAACAAGACAGTGCTTTAAATCTTATAAAGGCTGACGTCAACTGCAGCTAAGTACGTGCGTCAGATTGAACAAAATATAAACTTATTTAATATACGTCCTGATTAAGTTTGGGTATCCCCCCTTTTACCTTGGAGATTTACATAAATTTTACAGATTTTGTTAAACAAGACCGATGTCTGTAGGTTTACTTTCTTCTTAGAATTCTTCTCAAGAAGTCGATAAGCCGTCTTAACGTTGTTAGAACAACGGGTAAATGTTGTAGTTAGTGATGAGTTGGCCGACGCGTTTCGAACGCATTCTGCATCCATTATCAAGGCTGAA
>NW_013747373.1:0-2240 GCF_000517525.1 Limulus polyphemus
AAAATGAATACTGCTTATGTTATCCTAGCCCATAACTCAAAACACAAAACAAGAAAAAAAAACAGATGAATACGGAAAAGATTATGTACGTGTATATAATCTGAACTTTTTTAAAAATATATAAGCGCATTTTCAGCATGTTCATGTATACAATTGAAATTTCTTTATTGGAGCTAGCTTTAGACACACTTCGGGATTCGTCATTAGGCTTAGTAAACAACTAACTGAATTTGTTCTAAACATGTAACATATAGCTCGTCAGGCATAATGAACAACTGAATTTGTTCTAAACATGTAACATATAGCTCGTTAGGCTTAATGAACAACTAGCTGAATTTGTTCTAAACATGGAACATACAGTTCATCAGGCTTAATGAATAACTAGCTTAATAAGTTAATTTGTTCTAAACGTGTAATGTGCAATTCATTAGGCTGAATTTCTTCTAAAGCTATCGCCAGGAAAGTCATTTGGATTATATTTATGAAGATACTACGTTTTGTTATATTTTTAAAATTTCCAATCAGATCTATATTTACCCAAACTTTAATAGGATGATTCTTTTTCTCTTTAGACTTTTTGGAGCACGCACCATGTCTCCGAGAGATTTTCGTCAAACGTTATCACTGTTTAACTCGTTTGATTACAAGAATGTATGACATTCAAAATGGAGGCGTTCCCAAAGAACAATCTGTGGAGTCAGCTTGTTGGTGAGTTCTTGTAGTATTACATCGTATAGAAAATCCGACCCAGCCGTCTCTAATTTTTAACTGATAGACTAAAGGGAAGGCAGCTAGTCGACACCACCCACCGCCAACATTTGAGATACTCTTTAAAACTGGAATGAACCTTCGTGTTATAACGTCCCCCCTCCCCCTCTCCGGCTGAAAGGGCGAACATATTCAGGGACAAGATGTAGGAACTATCTGTAAAATAGACTAAAATTACCTCAATTCACCCCCATGTTTGTAATATTTTACCTCATGAGAGATTAAAAACAATGAAGCTTGTGAGATTTAATATTCTATTACAAACATATTTGTTATAGTGGTCTTTTCACACCTTCGTGAACGTTTTTTGTATATTTCAGTATAATCAGTTATTAGATTTTTTCCACCAGGTGTCACTAGTAGCAGTAGATAGATTAGCAGCTCAAGCAGTCTTCGAGGTTAGCAACTCTGATATTTCAATCAACTCGAGAGGAATGTTCGTCCACTAGCGGATTAGTAGCAATAAACGAAGCCACTCTAGAAGCTAACTTAAGTTAATCAGATTTTAAGTAACAACAAAGAAAGCTACTTTAAGTACTAACTTAAGTTAATCTGATTTAAAGTAAATGACTCACTAAACACTATTGGTTATTTTCAAGTTTCTATTCCTATTCAAAGTAGTTCAGCAGTAAGTATGCATACTTACGACGCTAAAATCTTGTTTTGATACACGTGATGGGGCAAAGCATATATAACCCATTTTGAAGCTGTGTGCTTAATAACAATCAAACAAAATTCAAAAGAGCACTTCACCATCTTGTCATAAGTTGGGGGCACGTGTCCCCCATCGGTTTCTCCCTCTGTAAGTTATATTAGGAGTGATAATTGCTATAAAGTGATATTTTCAATAATAATAATAAATACAACTTCGATACTTTTTACGTTTGGCTCAAAGCCAAATTAAATACTCATGTAAATATATTAAAACATATATGTAAGACTGAAGTAAGAGAAACAGTATATTATTTTAACAAAATATTTTATAATGGTGTCATCTGTAACATCCTTATTTTTTCAGCTCATGGTTAGAATTTGGCCGTTGTTCCCTTAATCTCACAGAGACCTCATGTGGCGATAAAGCAGCCAATTATATCAGACGTAAAGCTAAGTTGTACCTCCAGAAGATGTTTGATCTCATCTGTAAAGACACGTCACCAGACACGTGCCGGAATATGGAGAAGCCAAAATTTTTGATTTCACCTTTTGTCCCATTTGTAAATATCCTAAATGAACAAGTGAACAAAGATGGTACTAAGTCATAAGAACCAGACCTGAAGAAAATCTGAAACCTTTTAGGTCTTACAAGTTTGTTTGTTATTTTGCACGGGATTTAAAGAAGGATTCTATGGATTCATTGAAATGTTTTGATTTTCATATGCTTAAAACTTTTATATTACATTTATACTCAGTCACCAATTCATGTAAACTAATAGCTGAAAAAGGTTTCCAATAAACTTTTGCTACTTACATAC
>NW_013747374.1:0-2894 GCF_000517525.1 Limulus polyphemus
ACGGCTAGCGCAGATAGCCCTCCTGTAGCTTTGCGCGAAATTCAAAAAACAAGCAAAACTAAATTTAAGACAAAAATATTCACGAACCTGCTGTATCCACGTTCAAAATCAAGTCAGTAACCTTGTAGTAATCTCTTTTTTTTGAGGGGGGGGGTTGCTGGGATTAAACCCGACACCTCTCTTATTGACTAGGCTGAAAATATTAACGAACTATAACTTGTTACTAAGGTCCTTTTTTTTTAACAACATAGCCAAAAAGGATATATTGTTGTTGTTTGTATTTTATAACTTATCTACACATGACACGTTTACAAAAACAGTAAGTTATAAACGTATTTTTTTATTTATTTTTTTTTACAAATGAGACAGCAAAAATTACGAAATTGGAGCACACCAACAGAAGAATGATATTGAAATAATCATACTAATATCTCAATAAATCACCTTGAAAACTTTGAAAAAACAGGTAAATGTATATCTTACTTTAAGGATGGGTGAGAAACAAAGTAAATGATTATCATTCACAGAAAGCTTTAAGATTGCTTATCGTAACAAATACTTCTTTATGAAAGATCACTAACCTCAACTTTCTGTATCTAAACACTATAATATAAGCTTACAGTTATCCAGTCGCGATCTAATGCTAGTTTTTATTTCAACTGTGTATTGTTTTGTGCTTGTCACGTGAGGTTATATATATATATATGCTTAACTTGTTTATACACATGTGGTCCGCAGAAATTTTTCCAGAGCGAGGGGGCAAAAGTAGCGTGAAATTGTGAATTGAATAATAATAAAAAAATCATATACATATGCTGAATGAATAAAAAAAGAATCATGTTTCTCATTTCCCAGGTGGGGCAAGTGCCTCCCTTTTGCCCCTACCCCTGCGGACGCCGATGTTTATATAAGAGCTCTTTCTAGTCTTTGCTTGTTCAAGATTTTATCTAAGTATACCCTTTATTTACTGATATTTTTAGAAAGCTGGTAGAAATATGTCACAAAAAAACCAGAAAAAAAAAAACACGGATGACAAAAGGGACCAATTGGGTGTAATAATGGACACTATTTCCTTTAGTGTAGAAAATTCACTTAAAAATATACGTTTCCAGAATCCAATAGACGTCCATAAATTTTGAATTGATAGACTAGAAGGAAGACAGCTATTTAACAGCAGCCACCGCCAACTCTTGAGTTTGATCAAATAGTGTCGTTTAATCGTCACTCATATACATCACCTATGACCCCACAAGGTTTTTATGGGAATGGGACACGAACCATGAATCTTTGGATTCACAGTCCCAGAACGCTAACTCTTAGACAACGCCCTGCTACTCTAACAGGGAAATAATAAAAAAGGGAAATATCACTAAACCGTTTATTTCGTTAATTTTATACTTAAACCAGGAGGTTTTGGAGGAGCTATAATACGCTTTATGAAACGATTAATGACCTTGTAAGGTAATTCAAAGCATTAACTTACCTTTAATCTCATGTACTGTGCAGTGTAGATTCTAGCCTAAAGTGTAGATTACTTGGTCTACAGGATAAAACCATTTCGAGTTCGTACACGCATTTATTCAATGCTTCTCAAGGAACTTTCGAAAACTTTGAATCAAGGCCACAAGTATTTGAAATTTAAAAACTATTTATTTAAAAAAGGGAGGGCCCGGTATTGAAATATTGAAAAATGATTTATATTTGATATACGTATCGACTGATATTTTAGATTATGGTGGATTAGTCTTAGCTGGATTTAGTGGGATAAAAGCATTGGACGGTCGTAACCTGTTACGTGGCTTATTGGAAAGAGTTTCCAAATGCAATACGCTTGTATTTTGCATAATAAGTCCATTAACTTGCAATTTAATATCCGAGTAACAATGAGCAGGTCGGATAAACCTAGTCGGACCGGGCGTGTCCGGACTATATGAATTCGAGGAATCATGATTCGCGACTCGTTGCCGCAAAAAATGTGCTATAAGAGTAATGGTTAAAACCTACTATTTCACGCGCTTTCGAGCAGTGGGTGCACTGTAAGAGTGTTGGCCAAATTCTACTATTCGATCAGACAAGAGTAGTCAAAAAGTTGACGGAGGTTGCTGTTGAAGAGCTGCCTTCCCCCGAGTCTATCAGTTCATATTATGCCTGGCTATGCGCAGACAGCACTTGTGTAGCTTTGCGCGAAATTTTAAAACAAACAAAGGAATAACAAACACAATCACGAGGCTGGATGTGGCCCACGACAGCCAGTTGGAACCACGGTCTCTTTGATTATGTACTAATCGCTGCTCTCAGAACAGACATTTTTTTTTACTACATAAACAGGAGTCATTGAAATTTCATATTTTAACTTCTTTGTTTCTCCCCCTTCTTCTTCAGGTTTAATGTGTTTGTTCGGACACTTTTGCCCTTCAGAATTTTTCTTGAGATATCGTTATTTTTTATACATTCGTAAGTACTGACAAGATTAAAATTATAAGTGATTACCTTATTGACACTCGCCGTGTAGAATTCGGCTCTTACTATTTTTTTTTAATCTAAGGTTTACTTTTCATGTGCGAATGTCGATAACCCAGGTTTTAATCTTACTCTAGTGTGTTATTCCTGTCAAAACCAGCGCTGCTCAGTAACGTCTTATCTTCTCACCTGTATTTTACGTCAGTAGAACAAGCGCTGTTCATTCATATTTTACAAGTGTCTGATTTTATTTGAAGAACATTGGCGCTTACGTGTCTTTTTTATTATCTGTGTACCCTCCCTCTTATCTTTAGCAAGCAGCTAATTTGGAAAAGGCTTATTATAACCTTCCATTTGCGACAAACGTCAATCGCCCCTCTTGAAATTCATCGGGTAATATTCCTCTTTTTGTTGTTTGTTTGTTACGGATTTCG
>NW_013747375.1:0-1500 GCF_000517525.1 Limulus polyphemus
CTGCTACTTTAATCAGGAATGTATTATTCCAGAGTTATGTTTAAAAATATATATATATTCCAGTAATCACATCCACCTGGTGAGTCAGTGGTTAATTTTCCAATTTACAATGCTAAAATTCAGGGCTCGATTCCCCGTGACGAACAGAGTGAAGATAGTCCGTTGTGTAGCTCTGTGATAAAAACCCAACCAACCATCCAGTACTAATAATCTGCAGGACTCATGTCACTTTGCTATTTAAAGCTGTTTTATAATTTAAAATAAATTAATTAACAAAATGTGTAGTAATATTTCATAATTATAATTAGCTACAAAAACTTTCATGGTGGTACTCAGTATTGCTCTTAAAATCAACTTTAATCGGTACTGTGTACCGCTGATGTTACTTCCAATTATTTCACATTAAAATGTAATGATTGTTGCCAACTCAATCGTTTTCTTCAAAGTCGCGGGATCGAAACCGGGCTCCGCACTTTCCCGTCCTTTTATCCGTGACGGCTTTATAATGTGAGGATCAATCCAATTATTCGTAGGGAAAGAGTAGCTCAAGAGTTGGCGGTGGGTGCTGCCGGCCATTTGCTTACCCTGTGGTTGGCAGCAGTAGATTTGCCATGAACAAATAAACGATTCCTCAGAGTCAATGTGTTGTTCTTGGTAGCATAACACATATAACTATAAATATCCAACACAAAAGACAAAGGGGGGGGGGAGTACGAAGGCTTTCTTAACTTTGAATGTGGGTGCTTCTCCAATTAAGATCAATGTCATAAAAATTAAGAGGTTTTGAATGAACCAAATTTTAGTACAAGCATTTCTAGTTGAAACAAACATTGTACTTAGACGTCTTGTTAGATATTGAAAAATTGCACTTTCGTGGTTGGTGGGATTACGTGTGACGATGGATAAAATGTATTCCGAAGATAAGATAAAATGGTCTAACTTCTAATTCGTATCGACTGGAATTTAAAATAAATATTGTGTCTCTTGTCAGCATCGGCTTTTAGATTTTGTAGACCTGAGAGGGTCAGGTTCATTTGACCTCTTCATCCGAGATGAATAATTCCTGTATAATATTAGTTGAATTACTACAAGGGGCTCAGAACTTAGCTAGTCCACGCAGTCACTCTGACCCCTTTCAAGGCCATGTCCATGTTGGTAATTATAATAATACTAGCGTATAGCCCGTTAAAAATGACGGGACAAGCACTAACATCCCCACCCCATAATATAACCCTAACCTTACATTTCACAGCTAACTGAAATAAATAAATTTTGCGAAATCAAGCTTGACCGGCAAAGAGCCAATCAAAATTAAAATCATTTATGAAATAAATTCGTGGCGTATTCATAGAATAATTATTGGTAAAAATCAGTTAGACTAACAACTTCTAATATATAGAAAAGCCAGTGCGTTTTAGTAATACTACGTTCCAACAATGGCTTTTATGTCATGTTGCTTAGCAACAAAAGTATAACCTAATATCTACACTATTATTCTGC
>NW_013747376.1:0-5057 GCF_000517525.1 Limulus polyphemus
CTTAGTGGAGTGCGTTGGCAACATAAATTTTGCGAAATACGTCGAAATACTGAAGGAAGGACTCTTGCCCCTTTATTCCTCGGGTTTCGTGGACAAGAACACAACGTTGTTCCAGGAAGATGGAGCACCGTGTCACACTGCTAGAAACACCCAAAAGTGATAGGAAGAAAATGGTATACAGAAGTTGCACTAGCCGAGCCAGTCTCCTGACATGAGCCCCATCGAAAACCTCTGGGCCATACTCGACCGGCAAGTCAAGAAACAACCAAAAAAACCAACTTCGAAGAGCGATCTACTCCAAGTTTTGAAGCAAGAGTGGGCGAAAATCCCACAATATAAAATTTACGAGATGATTCTCACGATGCCCCAAAGGATCAACGAACTCCACGAAGCGAAAGGAAGATCTACTAGATATTAATTAAATTATAAATATATCAATTCATATGAATATGACTGAAAAATTTCGTTTTTTCTGAAAAGGTGGTGTCTATTTACTTGTGACCACGCTGTGTATGTTGAAAACAGTTCGTCTCACTATTTAATAATACTATATAACTTAGAATGCCATTTAAAACTATATTATGGCACATTCACGGAGAGAGAGAAAAAAATCACAATTTTTTTAATCAGAAGAAAAACATCTCGGAAATAATGATTGGACTATTAAGTGATAACTTTAATATAAGTTCGTTTTTAAACAAATAACTAATGTCGTGCAGGAAAAAAAAGTTATAAATTAATAAAAGGTCTTAAATCTCACTTCTCTAAAAGCCCTTTTTAAATCAAGAATTTAACAATAAGATTTCTGGAAAAACTGCAAATAAAATTATTTTATTGATTTACATATGTATCCCCCCCCCCCAGTGGCACAGTGGTATTTCTGCGGACTTACAACGCTAGAATCCGGGTTTCGATACACGTGGTGGTCAGAGCACAGATAGCCCATTGTGTAGCTTTGTGTTTAATTACAAACAAACAAACATATGTATTCAATATTACAATATTGCGTGGTTGCATCTCCTTTGAAACTACCTTCTCCAGCCTTGCCATTTTGTAGGATAATTATATTAATCTTTCTTAGATATTTACAGGTAAAACATTTTTAGTCTTATTTTGCTCTAATATTTATATACACATCATTGTCTAGCAACCACCTACAAAACGTTCTTTTTTTATTCTAACTCCAAAGATACACTGTATTTCGAAACATATTTTAAATAGTTGACAGGTGCCAGAGGATTGGATGTTCGCTAATGTGACTCCCCTTTTTAAAGGAGGTGATAAAAAGTGTCCCAGTAATTATAGGCCTATTAGTCTTACATCAGTTGTGGGAAAAGTTTTGCAAATTATCATAAAAGATGCTTTGTAAAGTCATTTAACAAAGTTTGGAATTTTATTGGATAATCAACATGGTTTTATTAAGGGAAAATCTTGCCTTACAAATCTTTTGACATTACTTGAAAAGGTTACTGCTTATATAGATGAGGGAAAAGGTGTAGATTTGGTGTATCTGGATTTTCAGAAAGCATTTGACAAGGTGCCACATAAAAGGCTTGTAAAACATCTATATCTATAGATGTGAGAGATATGTTTGCTAATTGATTAGTAGAGTAGCTGGATTGAAGAAAGCCGAGAGTCATTATGATGGATTAATGTCACAATTGGGGTACCTCAGGGCTCAGTCTTAGGACCTTTGTTCTTTTTTATTTACATCAATAGCATAGATGAAGGAATGTCAAGGAATTACTTAAATTTTTTGATGATTTAGATAATTTAATGAATTGGTCGAATAAATGGCAGATGGGTTTTAATTATAATAAATGCAAGATGATGAATGTGGATTATCGTAATTTGAATTTTAAGTATAATTTCGATGGTACTGACTTTGACAGTGTTATAAAGGAAAGGAATCTTGGTATAATAGTTGATCAGTCTTTAAAGTCATCCACGCAGTGTGCTATGGCTAGTGGTACGGTAAATATGATTTTAGGTTGATTCTACAGAAATATTAAATACAAGGCTAAAGAAGTTGTAATTTCATTTTATAGATCACTCGTTAGGCCACATTTGGAGTATTATGTTCAGTCTTGGGCTCCTTACCTTAGGAAGGACATTGAATCGTTGGAAATGGTTCAGAGGAAGGCTACTAGAATAGTGTGTTGGATAGAGGAGCTGTTATAAGAGAAGAAGTTAAGGTCTCTGAAATTGTTTTCTCTGGAAAAAAGAAGAGTTACAGGGGATCTGACTGAGGTGTTTAAGATTGAAAAGGGAATTGATAGTGTTGATACATCATCTTTTTATACCTAATGGTGAGAATGGTAGGACTAGAGGACACATATATATAAATTTTGGACGGGTAGGAGTCATCTTCAGCTAAGACAGTTTTATTTTTCTATCAGAGTGGTTGGTCTTTGGAATGTTGTGGAGACAGTAAATTTAAATGAGTTTAAGAGAAAGCTTGGTAACTATATGAATGATATGGATTGTCTTTGAGGTTCTGTTTTATTCTTCTTATTATTATTTTTTCATTTAATAGTTTTTAGTTTATTTTAGATAATGAGACAACCTAGTTGGACCAATAGGTCCCTGGTTGTCCCTAAACATTATGTTATATTAATATTTAATTTTTCAAATAATACAATTCTCCCGTCCCGATGTTTTTCTTGGCGTCCCTTTTTCTCATTTAATTTCCCGGTGGGTCAAAGTTACGTTTACGAGCTTTAAAAGCTGAAATCAATAGTTCCATTCCCCGCGATGGTCAGAGTTGCGGATAGCTCATTGTGTAGTTTAAGGCTAAATTTATCAAGCCCTCTTATTAAACTTTAAACTCCCATTGGCAAGAAAAAGCACTGAATCACACCTTTGAAAACGGTAAGTTTTGGACTAATACACTAATGAGTTTTTTCGTTATGTAAACCAATAATTTCACTCGTTTGTTTCATAGCTTCATTATTTTTCCTTTTTCTCCAA
Source organism: Limulus polyphemus (assembly GCF_000517525.1). Lineage (NCBI taxonomy): Eukaryota > Metazoa > Arthropoda > Merostomata > Xiphosura > Limulidae > Limulus > Limulus polyphemus. Next base: position 2,971 of record NW_013747376.1, read on the forward strand.
TATGATCCACTCTCTGCTTGGATGATAGCGTCATTTTACTAGTTATTCACTCCAGCTAGCTCAGTTGTAGCAACTAGTCATTTACTCCAGTAGTTCAATTAGAGTAACACTTTATTAGTCATTCACTCTAGTTAGAGCAATTGAAGCAACATTTTACTAGTTATTCACTCTAGCTAGCTCAGTTGTAGCAACTAGTCATTCACTCCAGTTAGTTCACTTGAAGCAACACTTTACTAGTCATTCACTCCAGATAGTTCAATTAGAGTAACACTTTACTAGTCATTCAACTCTAGTTAGAGCAATTGAAGCAACACTTTACTAGTCATTCACTCCAGTTAGCTCAATTAGAGTAACACTTTACTAGTCATTCACTCTAGTTAGTTCACTTGAAGCAACACTTTACAAGTCATTTACTCAAGTTAGCTCAATTAGAGTAACACTTTACTAGTCATTCACTCTAGTTAGAGCAATTAGAGTAACACTTTACTAGTCATTCACTCCAGTTAATTCACTTGAAGCAACAATTTACTAGTCATTCACTCCAGTTAGCTTAATTAGAGTAACACTTTACTAATCATTCACTCTAGTTAGCTGAATTAGAGTAACACTTTACTAGTCATTCACTCCAGTTAGTTCACTTGAAGCAACACTTTACTAGTTATTCACTCCAGTTAGAACAGTTGAAGTAACACTTTACTAGTCATTCAGTCTAGTTAGCTCAATTGAAACTATAGATTAGGTGATCTATAACAGGTGTGAATAATATGTGAAACGATATTAAAACACACACCATTTAATCAAGCACTCTCAATCCACATAAAATAGCAGTAACTGTATAATTGTATACTGATACTTTTTCTAAGTTAAAAGTTGCTTTTTTTGTAATTACAAAACCTATGATTGTGTAACGTAAAGAGATAGCAAGGGAGAAAACACCCACAGTGATTCCCGAAGGTTCAATATGATTTTTGTTACTCAGACTTTGTACCAGTGATTTAAATACACGTAATTATTAAAATGCTGTGATATAATGGAATGTTTGATTTTATTTCTTAGCTTAAGAAAGTACATGCATATATATACGTATGCATACATATATATTTATATACATGGACATCATCACACAAGTATATATATACAACTGACAAGCACTACACAAACACAGATGGTTGCCTGGGTTTAAGCTTAAATACTTTATTAGGGTGGAAAGACATGTTACATTTTCAATTTTTCGTTCGTTTGTTTTTTTATTCATATAAAGTTACACAATGGGCTATCAGTGCTGTGCCCACAGTCAGTTATAAAAACGCAATTTTTAGTGTTATAATCCCTCAGACTTGCATGTTATTCCTATAATTTTCTGTATTCTACATGTAGCTTTCTTGGATGCTGTCGTGCCATTATTGTCCATGGACAGTTACTGATTAAGAAATATTGTGTCTAAAACCTTCCAAGCTTACCACGTTTTCCGCTGAATTTATTTGGTTCATTTTTTTATTATTTCTATTAATAAGTGGATTAATTTCACTTACGGACATACAGGCTTTCTGCTGCACATCGACACTGACACCCACTGCTTGTTTGGTTATTCATGTTTCATGTTGTGCTCCAAGTTAGATATAATTCGCTATTTCATAATTGATTAAATATGACTCTTAATCCATATTTTACTTAATACATCACTATTAGATCTAATCGACATTGCTATCAATCCATATTTTACCTAATACATCACTATTGGATCTAATCGACATTGCTATCAATCCGTATTTTATCTAATACACCACTATTGGATCTAATCGACATTGTTATCCATCCGTATTTTACCTAATACATCACTATTGGATCTAATCGACATTGCTATCAATCCGTATTTTACCTAATACATCACTATTGGATCTAATCGACATTGCTATCAATCCGTATTTTACTTAATACATGACTATTAGATCTAGTACACATTTCATCTAATACGTAACCATCAGATCTAATCAGCATGGCTGGTAACTCTAATTTGAAACAATACAACATCATTAAATCCTGTCGAAAGCTTTTATGACATTACATTTACATGATAGACAAACAAT
>NW_013747377.1:0-1498 GCF_000517525.1 Limulus polyphemus
CAGGCCCGTTTTTGACCCTTCCGTGCCTCCTGGCAGACAGGACTCCACCATGGACGAGGATACCGTGGAAAACGTGTCGAGGTCTTAGGAATAGAATAAACAGCCGCCCGGACAATACAGTCAGTCACTGCCACCACACAATCGTCTATTGATGGTAGACAGACGAAGATAGGATCAAGTTCAGAGAGACAGGCGAAAGATGGCCAGTCAGCCTGGTCCAGCTTCCACTTTGGCACTCAGGTCGGGTGGCATCGACCATGGCCAACCTCTCTCAGTATGGTGGGAAAATAAACACTGCCCCGAGGATCGCTGTTAACCATCCAAGAAAAGCGAGTGAAAAGTGCAGGGGAGCAAATCGAGAGATCAATGGCAGTAAAAGACTGACTAGGTGCATGAAAATAATTATATGTTCCAGTATTGAAGAGAGAAAGGTTGTGATCCGAGAGCATGCGCTCTATGGAACAACCCCTCCCATCAATATCAGCACCACCCCAGAGGGGGTTGTGTCCATTTAAGTCTCCCAAAAGTAAAAAGGGAGGTGGCAACTGGTCAATGAGAGCATCAAGGTCCGATTGATCATAAATCTCCCCAGGAGACAGGTAGAGAAAACAAACAGTGATGGCACAACCCAAGGAAACACGTATGGCTACAGCCTCCAAGGGTGTATCGAGGGACATGGATAAGGAGGGCACATGCTGGTCGACCAGCAGTGCCACCCCTCTGTGTACCCGCCCATCACACAACCCGTCATTCCGGTACAAGGCAAACTGCCGAAGGGTGACTGTATTGGCAGGTTTCAGAAATGTTTCCTGAAAGGAGAGACACGCGGAATGATAGGAATCAATCAAAGCCTTAATGTCATCGAGTTTAGAACGAAAACCTCGACAGTTCCACTCTATCAAAGTGGCCATTTATATGTAGGTTTAGGAGAATAGGGTGGAGAACCCTTCGGTTTACGACCACGCCGTTTTTCTTTACTAGATGGAGGTCAATTGCCCTCCATGGATCCTGCCCTTGAACGAGTGGGCAGATCTCTGTCATCAGAGTGATAATCCAGTGACTGAGGACGTGATCGAATAATTGTCCTGCATCTAGGGGCCAAAGAAGGACCCGCACGGACACCAGAGGAGGTTGACCCAGGCAGTCACTGGAAGGAACAGTAAGGACAGAGATTGGACTAGATGTAGATCTATCGACTCTATTATCCATGGAGGGCAGAAGACCCCGCACATTGCGTGAAAATGACTCAGATGGAGGCACGGAAATGTCCGTCTGCACTCCCATTGTAGCAGTGGAGCCTAGTGCAGAGGCATATGTTCGAGATGTAGGAGGGAACAATAGCTTCCGAGCCTCAGGATAAGAGATGTTATTTAGAGTCTTCAAATGCTGTACCTCTTTCTCCTCCACCCTCTTAGGTCAAGACCTAAAGTAGGATAGGTGGGAATCACTACAATTAACACAGTGAGAGTCAATTTTGCACTCGTTGGAGTTATGGTCC
>NW_013747378.1:0-2137 GCF_000517525.1 Limulus polyphemus
AGTGAAAGCCTAGAGGGAATACAGCTGGTCATCACCACTAACACTGTTTGTTTGTTTTGAATTTCGCGCAAACTTACACGAGGGATATCTGCACTAGCCGTCCATAATTTAGTAGTGAAAGCCTAGAGGGAATACAGCTGGTCATCACCACTAACACTTGGGCTGCTCTCTTGCCAACAAATAGTGGGACTGATAGTCACATTATCACGTCCCCACGGCTGAAATGGCGAGCATGTTTAGTGGGACCGGAATTCGAGCCTGCAACCTTCGATGGTAAGTCAAGCGCCCTAACCAGCTGGCCATGCCGGACCCATAGTCATTCCCAACTAGCCTGCGCCACCCCTCTAAATATTTGTGTTAGAGACAACCAGAGGAACTCAGAAACTGGAGTTTCTCTGCAGGCCAGCACGCGGAATTAAGGTTTAGTCTTACTGGGAATGAAAATATATTAGAACTACAAGAAAAGTATGATACATACCAGAACACGTGAGAAAATTTTAAATGTTTATTACGTAGTAGGGTGAGTACTCCTAACATAATTATCTAAAGCTTGTGTAGCGACCGAGAAAGGTTGTGAGGCAAGGACGAATGTAGAAAGGAGAATTGACTTGATTGGTAGGACGGGAGCACGCGAAACGCGCGTGAAGTTGACGTCGGCAGCTTGAAAGACTGGCTGTCGGAGACCAAGGCTGTGGTAAGGAAGCAAGTTCCAGGATTTAGAGTTAACAAATTTACCAGTATTAAACTAAAGTGAAAAGAGTTCAACAGAACTTGACTTTAGATTTAACTAATGGTTTTAGCATTAACTTTACGTGAATTGTCATTAACTTAACACGAAGATGGCACCTTTTCAGGGCTGAGATCATATGATCCAAATATTACAAGTATAACACTTTTTCTCAGCTCGTCTACTAGACTCGGAATGGTAAAAAAAAATCTAAGTTTGTCAGTTATGGTCTTAATAAACTGAGTTGTAGGATTTTGTGAAAGTTTCTTGTACAAGTTAGTTCTCTCTAATTGGCGGTTAGCTTCAGCGATATAGTAAACTTTGTTAAGAATAACAATAGTCCCGTCCTTATCTGTTGGCTATATTAGGATATTGTTGTTCTATTTAAGATTGTTTAGAGCAATTCTTTCATTTTGGTTAAGATTATTATGACATTGCTTGGAATATTTTAAGGTTTGTATTATATTGTTTTCCAATGCTTTAATATAACTCTATAAATGTGGTTCTCTGTTTGATGTCATGAAGACTTTCCTTTGAAGGTCGGTGTATGTTGATTTTCTGTAGGGTGGAGTTTGTTGTGAAACAATTCTCGAAGTCTTAGTTTTCAAGAGAATCCATGCAGGTCACAAGAAGTTCGGTTTCATTATCAAAATATATTGTTAGGGCAGAAGTCGAGACCTTTAAAAAGAGGACTGAGTTCTGCTTCTGATTAAGTTATGTCTGAGATATTAATAATGTTAGAGATATGTGGGGAGTGTTCATTGTTATCTGTACGTTTATGAGATCACTATTATTTTTAACAGGTTTGTTAGTTTGAGAGGCCTTATACGTTTTAAAGGAATACTTTTTGGGATAAATCTAGAACCTGGAATCAGTGATCTCCAATCACTGGTTTGTTCTCTGTTAGAAAAATAATTTTCATTTATGCATTTATTTTTTCATGTAGTGTGAACTTAATGTTTACCCTAATCTTTCTTATATTTACTGTTTATTTATGATAATTTCCATACTTGTCTTTAGAAATTGATCTGCTTGATATTTCTTTTTAAGTCAATCTCCATGTGTCACCTTTATTTTACTTTAACAACAAGTAAATTATGTTTTTCTTGAAGATTTCTAAAACTAAACATCTCTAACACCTTTTTACATAAAGCTCTCGTTTCCAGCCGTTTTTCACTGAAAATGAAACAGTAGTTTGATAAATATACAAAAAACACTTCATGGAAGCCCAGGTGACCTTAATGACGTCACTCAACTCCCTTTATATATCACTCATATCATCAGTTTGTGTGAAGTTATTGTGTATATTGTACTCAATATAACACAATCTGTTCAATGTTAATAACTGTAATGTAAAAATACTTACCTCTAATTGTCTTCTGTGATACAATAAACTTTGGTTCTGGTCTT
>NW_013747379.1:0-4230 GCF_000517525.1 Limulus polyphemus
TTCGAAATGAATTACCCCTTTGATGTCCCACCAAATGCAAAGCATCACTTTCTGCTGATGGAGTCCAGGTTTTGGGGACGGGAGTGGTTTTGTCTAGAACTGAGCCATTGATTTTGGTGCTTAATATTCGCATAGAGAATCTATTTTAATCACTGGTTATAATTCTGTCCCATGACCAAAATAATGACCACTGCTAGATATCCTACACTCACAAGGTCAGAGGTATACATTATATTTTTATGTACTAGCCCAAACTGAAATTATTATTATTTCACTATAATAACCAAATTATTACACATTGCAAATATATACCTATGTAAATTCATTGCAATGACTTCTTCAACGGTATTACCAAACTAAATATAACATGATTTACTACAGCATATGTGATGTCAACAAAAACTATTGTCAGGTTAATCAGTCTATATATGTGATAGATTGATATTTCTGACGTATTGAAAATAATACGATTTAAATCAGAATATTAAAAAACTTAAAATATATTTTGTGTTAGGTCGTCAAGGAATTAATGTCGCGTTTTGGAACACTTTCATTAACCACCCCCAAAAAAAACCTACATCACGTATAATAGTTAAACGAACAGTCTAAACGTCACGTTAGTGTAGCTGTATAATGTGTAAAGTTTAGTATACTCTAATCCTTTATAGTGATGGCACACGACGAAACACACATTCGGCATGTAATGCTGTTTGAATACAAGAAGGGAAACAACGCCTCTGTAGCCATAAAAAATATCAAAGAAGTTTATTAGAAATGTTTTGAACGTTCGTACGTGTCAACGATGGTTCAGCAAATTTATTTCAGGTGATTTTAGCCTTAAAAACTGTAATGGTAGGAGCGGACATGTTGGAATTGATATTGATGCTCTGAAGATGCTTCTTGAGTCTAACCCAAGGCAACACACCCGTGAAATGGCCCTGAAATTGCATGTCTCTCATGAAACAATACGTAAACAACTAAGGAATATGAGAAACTCCATAAAGAAGGTGGGTTGAGTGCCTCACGAACTCTATGATGATCATCGTTTCCAACGTGTGAAAGTTGCTTCGTCTCTTCTGGCGCGTAATGTGCGTGAACCATTTTCCATGAAGATGGCAAAAACCCACAAAGGATAGTGATGGTTTCCCCCATCAGTGTTTTAGTTGCTGAGTGTGCAGAACATGGCTGTGGCTTTGGCAGGATTGATTACCATTCCTGTGTCATTGCGCATGCTCACTCTGCTAAGAGGTGGGTATATCTTGTTTTCGATTTCATCCTTACTAAGGCTCTACTGTACACCAGAATGTCGATAGCAAACGTTATCGCACGGCCTTTGGTTGAATTGTCAATGCAGCCCAAATACATGATGTAAATATTGAATAGAACTGGAGAGTGGTAATGTCTTGGAGTTAAAATTAACTTTTAACAGACATTCCGCAATTTCTGGTTGGAGATTACTTTTAAAAAATTAAAAAGAATTACTCAGTTTTCTCCAAGGGCTATTAATCTGATATGAGTATCTGTGTGATCAGGATTTTTTGTTTTAAAAGCTGGATAAGAAATTTAATTTTAGTCACTGTCACAAGACAAGCTAAAACTTAAGATTTTAAAATGATTCTGATAAAATTTGGTAGAGTTGGCCTAAAAGCACTGCCTTTTATCGTAAATGATAAATAGAATTGAAACGTCAGGTCAAATGAATTCTGATTCTTCAGAAATTTTACTTAAAAATGTGTAAGCTTAAGCTGAAAAAGCATGGTTAAAACAACACTCTGTACTAAGTTTCCTTTAAGTGTGAAGTGTTAAAACTATTACTGTTGTCAAGTAACATTTCTACAGACTTATGTGTACTAACACGTATATCACCTGTAAAATATGTACCCCTTTCACCTGTGGCATGAAAACTGCTAACAGCTACCTTGAAACCTAGCCACATTCCTCTTACCATCATCTGGTTGTTATGCAGACAAAGCCTGGATCCAGTAAGAAAGAAATAGGGAATGAAGGTGAGAATCCAAATTGGAATTCGACGATTTTTTGATCATGTACATTCATTAACATCAGCATTTTGTTTCCTTTAGATACAAGTTTAACACAGCTGAAAGCAAGTACAAAGCAATACTATACAAGTGTCACTTCTTGCCTTCTGGTATAAACTCTTAGTCTGCACTTTCATGCATATCAAACACACCTTGTACTGAAATAATGTGAAGAAAGTATTCAAAACACCTCAATCTGCGTGACTGAAAACAAATTCACTCATAACCAAAAGAAAAATGCACCAAGTTTAAGTTTGGTGTGATACGAGCTACTATTTGTAAATTTCACTTTTCCCAGATAGTTTTTACCTACTGACGAATATTTCGATTCAATATATTTGAAATATTTCTTACTACCAATAGCATAAGCAACAGATCTAATTGAGTTTTTTGCAAGCATAGCATAAGTCTAGCCATTACTTTTATCTCTGTCATAAAAATTCACTGCTTGCCGAATATTGCAACGTCAAAACTGAAGCATTCTCTGACCAGCCTTAATGAAAATATCAAGTACACTGTATTTCCAAATAATGATTTATAGGACATTCATCATAGTTAACTTCATACCTCAAAGTCTTAATATCCAGATCAAAGCCTTCTTTTTCATTCAAATGTTGCTTATCAAGTTGATTCATTTGTGCTATACAACACTCATGAATGACTTCGTGTAAAGTTCCATACACGTGTGCAACGCTACATACACATATATTTATTGATACAGATTTATTGTTACATACATATTTATTAACATTACACACCACCAGGTACACTAGTAGATGTAAATAGACTGTCTCATACTTGTAAACTATTACCATAGTAACCTATATAGGCTACCTCTGCTATGCTATTACCATTGTAGCTTATATGGGCTATATCCACGAGGTAAGTTTCCATAGTTATGTTGAAATAACATGTTGCAATTTATGAGCTGTGAACTCCTCATGTTCTATTGACATCAGGATATAAATAATGTTATACAGTGTCGTACACAAAATCTGTCGTAATTTTATTCAGAGAGACATAGGTTTTGATAATTACAAAAATTACTTTCATTCGTATATTTTTTCAAACAATATTTCTACCTCACATTGTATTTTATATTGCTGAGGCTTTTTATGTCATATATTATATTAATTGAAGTGAAATTGATGTCAATGCCCACGTGTTCATGCCAAAGCTTGTTTTTGTCATCTCTGTCACTGATTGGAAGGTGATTGCTAGTGCCCTTATAGTGATGGACATCAGCAGACTTTCCCAGTGCTTGAAAGACTTCCCAGAAAACTTTAGCATTGGGGTGGTTTTCTTGGACTGAGGGATGTGGTGCTCTTTACGGAAGGGTAATCTCCTTCCATAGTAATGCATAAATTCGCAGGGCTGGCTACACAAATGTAATACAACTAAACACAACTGGCTAATTAAAAACAAGACAGCCAAAAGTGTTAAAAATTTGATCTCGATCAGAAAAATTGTGCTACTTGCAAAGTGAACTAAGACCATGACCAGATCCAGCAGTTAGAGAAGTTGTAGATGGCCTCCACACCTCTGACCAAGATAAAAGATTATCACACACTGCAACAAATTTCATCTCTAAAATGCTACTGCCAAGAACAAGCAACCAAGTGTACTGAAGCAACGATTACAATAAGGAGGAAGATCATCTGTTAAAGCATTAGAAACTTTCTTTGAAACTGGAGGAAGATGTGTGTGTTATTTCCAGGATGAGTTGGCAAATCCTTGGAAGATAAGCACTGCATTGGAGGGCGTCCTGTTAGGGCTTTATTAAATAAGTGGTTCTAATTTTTTAGAAACTTTGTATATATTTGAGTAATCTATCTATTTATGTTAATTATCTATTGGTTTAATGTAAGTGGCTATTGTTCGGATGAACAATACTAAGGAAGGGGCAGTTTTACAACAGCGGAAGTCACGTGACTCTGGTAACACATAATGAGTTTCTCGAATGATCATGAATTTCCTAGTGCGTTCGGGAAGCCCCCTTTTTTAGTATATAAGCCTGGCAGATAAAGCAGGCGGGATGATTGATTGAAGAGATATAGGTAGATTGAAAAAATAAATAATTGAGTCAAGCGAACAGTAGGCGCCGTAAGTAACGTGTGTGAATCACTGTGATTTATAACGTGTGTTATAAAGGCTGTTAAATTTAAAGTGACCGTGGAAATTCTGTGTATTA
>NW_013747380.1:0-1498 GCF_000517525.1 Limulus polyphemus
TACTGCTTGATCTGATGGTCTCATGACAGGTTTTTAGGTATATGTAGGCTGAATTCTTTACAGTAGGTGTCTGTGACTTGTTGGTGATAAATTTCAACAATAAACAAACAGCAACACAGTCTATTTGTTTCAAATAATATATTAAATAAGTCAAATGTATATACAAATGTTCATTACACTGTTAGTTATCACATTTGTGTCCAGACCTTTTAATAATTGTCTCTTTTTTGCCAATTTTTCTTTCGATGTCTTGAAAGCATGCTGGCAAGAGACTGTCCATTCAAACATCTGGCCATTTTTGGTCAAATCATGTAGTGGAGCAGCTATAGTTGCAAAGTACTTCACAAAATTCCGGTAATAGGTACATAGTCCCAAGAAACTTCTTAAACTTTCCCACATTGCCTGGTGTTGGGCAATCATGCACTGCATTCACTTTGTCAGGATCAGTTTGCACACCATGCTCACTTACAGTGTGACTCAAGTAAAGCACCTCTTTCTGGAACAAGTGGCATGTCTTGGGATGGAGTTTGAGGTTTGTTGCTTTCAAACGCTTGAATACTTCCTCTAGCCGAGATACTTCCTCATCAAATGTTGCTGCAAACACAATAAAATCATCCAGGTACACTAGGGCTATCCTCCATTGTAGGCCATCCAATACTCTTTCCATCAGCCTTTCAAATGTGGCTGGAGCATTGCTAAGCCCGAATGGCATCACACAGTATTGCCAGAGACCTTGGCCATAACTAAATGCAGTCTTAGATGAAAACCCGACTTTAAGTCCAGAGTTGAAAACCACCTGTCTCCACTTCGAGCATCAAAAGTATCATCAATTCTTGGCAGTGGGTATGAGTTCTTTTCTGTTAAGAGCCCTGAAGTCCACACAGCAACATTTGGTCCCATCCTTCTTCTAGATTAACACGATGGGAGCTGGCCAGAGGCTATCTGATTTCTCCACTATCCCTTCCTTAATTTGGCAATCCATGACCTTCTCTATCTCTTGTCGCTTTGCCAGAGCTATTATCCTCGGAAGGATCTTTAAGGCCATGATCTCCTTTTGAAAAGACGTCTGCTTAATTCGCCAAAAGTTCCCTAGCCTGAAGAGCCTGTGATGATGACAAATGGACTATGCTCTTCTTATAGAGGTCAGTTAAATTTTCTGGGAGAGGATGTCCTTTCTTTATGGCTGTATTTCTTGCCTTAACATTGACTAACTCTACATCCTGACACACACCCAACAATGCGCTTTCCTTAAGTGTCTGTTCACATTTAGAGAAATTAGTCACTGTTATGGGTACTACTTGATGACCTGCCACAAGTGACCTTCCAATCTTCACGTCCGCTGGCCTGAATGGGTCTTCCACTACCTCCACAAGTATCGGGCTTCCTTGGGGATGTACTTTGATTCTATTCCAAATTATCTTCTCTGACATAGGGGGTATTGTAGTTGACTTAAGTGCTGGGACATGCAAATCAACAGATGCAGTAACACTTACCTTTA
>NW_013747381.1:0-1498 GCF_000517525.1 Limulus polyphemus
ATGATACTTCAACCCTGCCTTTATTAATGTTGTGTAAAATGACTGGATGACACTTCAACCTGCCTTTATTAATGTTATGTAAAATGACTGGATGACACTTCAACCTGCCTTTATTAATGTTGTATAAAGAGACTGGATGACACTTCAACTTGCCTTTATTACTGTTGTATAAAGTGACTGGATGACACTTCAACCTGCCTTTATCAGTGTTGTGTAAAATGACTGGATGACGCTTCAACCTGCTTTTATTAATGTTGTATAAATGGCTGGATGATACTTCAACCTGCCTTTATTAATGTTGTATAAAGTGACTGGATGACACTTCAACCTGCCTTTATTAATGTTGTACAATATGACTGGATGACACTTCAACCTGCCTTTATTAATGTTGTGTAAACTGACTGGATGCTACTTCAACTTATCTTTATTAATGTTGCATAAGTTTTGCCGACACTATTAATGATAATGGTCATAAATTCTGGAACACCCTAAAATTAATTGGAAATATACCAAACAATTATTACATCACTCAGTAAAGTTATTTAAAAGGAATAAAAAAGATAATTTAAAACTAAAATTTTTAGAAACTGGGGTTTAATTTGAAAAGATTAAAACTTTCGGATAATGTGGTGTATGAACAGGTTAAAACTCATTACAGTTTTATCAGACTTTGGTGTACATACTATTAATCTTTCGATGTGACGCCTCACTTATTTTGGATTCTCAAACTACATAAAACACCATACAAATACAGGTTTATAGATAGCGCTAAATAACTACGGCTAAGAATTTGTCAGTTCTTATAGAAAATGATCTAAAATAAATTAAAGAATATCTCAAGAAATACTACAATGTTTTGAAAAAAGAACCAGTATTAATCTGTTTATTATCACTGGTAATTCCATTAAATACAAAGATCAAATTAAAGGCTTTGAAGGTGTAACAATAGAAACTTTTGATTTCAGTAACCTGTACATTGCTCTTCCTGTTGGTAAAATTGAAAACAAATCATTCAGCGAAAATGTTTAGGCTTATTAATAACATTCAGCTACAGTAAGCATGTGTTACGACAGCGGAGTTCACGTGACAATAGTAACACGTCATATTCTCGAATATTCATGTATATAAGACCGCCAAGAAGTGACGGCAACAATGTAATGGTAGAATTGCAGACAGAGATGGATACTGACACGTGAGTCGTTCGTTGTGAATTATAGCGTTTGTTATAGCGTGACTGTGGAAATCAAGAGTTTTGCAAAGTTGTATTCAGAAAAAAATAAACCAGTTTTATTTAAGAAAGGACTTGTATCGCTAAATTTTCTCCGGAAAGAATTTTTACGGAAAATTAACAAACGAACAGAGACGTAACAAATTGGTGTCAGAGAGTGGGACAAAAAAAAAAAAGAAGATAGAAACGAGAAGCAGCAGATCAAACTACAGCTTAGAAGATCTGATGGCAGCAATACAAGAACAGCAAAAGAAACAAGAAGAGAGATTA
>NW_013747382.1:0-1498 GCF_000517525.1 Limulus polyphemus
GTGATTACTCAGTGTCGTGAATATAAACAACAAGGTTAGGGTAATGAATAAGGTAGTCAAATGAATCAACACAACTATTGTAAATATAAATTAATTAACAGAGAATAGTTTTAAAAATTAATGTAGCAGGAAGTTTATAATAGCAATAAGCCTTTCCCAAGAATATACCTACAATATCAGAAGTTGATTACTGGAATAGTATCTAATTAGAAAAACTAATATCGTACGTTAAAAATGTTTCAATTCTAAAAGTGTCTGAGCCAGTTTTCTGTAGAGTTGATACAATATAAGAAAATACTAGCCTTTGTTACTAAGACACTAGTGTCAGTAAATGAAACCAGTTTCGGAAGAGTCAGACTAAATAAAATACGTACGCCTTATACACTTACTTCTGGCTTATGTTTACCAAAGTTTGTGAGGAGATAAAATTTTATCATGAAAGTTCGTTGAACTGGTGCATGTTCAGGAATACACGTGTTGTCTTGTGAAAGTGATCCTGGATCATAAAACACCTGTACGATGTTGCATACCACATATGGCCTCTTGAAAACAAGCATTGCGCTGATACAGCTAAACTTGAGTAGTCTAAAATGTACTTTAAAAGTTTGTTTGTTTGTGAATGTCGCGCAAAGCTACACGAGGGCTATCTGCGCTAGCCGTCCCTAATTTAGCAGTGTGAGACTAGAGGGAAGGCAGCTAGTCATCACTACCCACCGCCAACTCTTTTACCAAAGAATAGTGGGATTGACCGTCACATAATAACGCCCCCACGGCTGAACAGGCAAGCATGTTTGGTGTGACGGGGATTCGAACCCGCGACCCTCAGATTGCGAGTCGAGTGCCTTAACCACCTGGCCATGCCGGGCCAGTAGTCGAAATAAGCAAGCATTAATACACATACGAGGTAAACGCGCCACGTGCCAACTTGCGACGGACACTCATTAATTAAAAAAAATAAATGAAGATATATATTCTAGTGTATTATCAATATACTAGCAGGGACCTGCAAAACATTTGCCTCGAATTAGTATCCTTATTGCAAAAGTACTTCTTTCATAGAAGGATTTCTAGAATAATGCAAAAGAATTGTATTCGCAGACACCGAATTCTATAAGTCCACTTGTCTTAGGCAGACCCTTTCAGAGGTTCAGAGAGGCCCGGGTCACTTATATGTTTGAGGCCCCTGGCTATGATAAAAATGAAACATGATAACACATGAAAACAAAATATGACATTCATCAGCCCAAAAGAAACATAATTTGAATATTTAATTTGTATATATAATTTGCAGCTCTGAGCTGAGAGTGTGTGTCACATTTTGATCTGATTGGAAGGTACATAAAAACAAATTGTGTAACTTAACAAATGCAAAAAATAACAAGTCTAAATTTGAGGCCCCTTTTTAGCTTGAGGCCCGAGCTAAATGGCCCTAGTCTTAAGCCTAACATTAGTTAAGCCTTCGTTAAGTACGGCCTATATTAGATAGAGATAATTTAAC
>NW_013747383.1:0-1494 GCF_000517525.1 Limulus polyphemus
CTTTATAATAGTGATTCTGGTAGTGCAAAATGCACCACTCTATGGCTACAGGTTGGTATCCAATCAAAATTATATATAACATTGTGATCCAATAGCCCTAGCCATCAGTATAGGATATAAGTACCATGATCCCATAATTCCAACCCCGAATTGTGGAACCTCTGCTATCTGGTTGGAGCTGGCCTATACTGACAATTATTCATATTCTATTCCACCTTTGATATAGGAACTGAGTTACAGGCGAAGAGCATATCTGTTCTGGATGTAGTGTGGTTCCCCCACTCTTTTACCATCTTTATTTTGGTACACTTCTGTTCTATACAGACACTTTCTGTATGGTGGGATTCTAGTGTCAGTGGAGATAAGTATGTTTTGGAAATTACCATTTTCCTAAACTGAAAATGTATTTCCAATAATACTTGCATCCACTGACACTCTCCCACCATACCTCCCCACTAAAAGCTGAATTATCTGAATGAGGTGCTTATAGTACCTAGATAGAGGGCACATTGAAGTTGGTGGAAAATTTTGCAAATTAGAATTTGCCAAGGGTGGGGTATAAAAGACTGGAGCAAGTATTTTCAATGCATAGGTGGGCAAAGTGTGGAAATCCTGGAGATCGAGAAAGAGCTATAGTGTCAGTGGAGGTAAGTATTATTGGAAATACATTTTCAGTTTAGAAAAATGTTAACTTTAATCATTTTGGGGATACTCTATTTTAAAACCATTGACATACTGCTGTGGTAAAGGAAATACATTATGAATGGGTTAATTGATATATACTAAATATATTAATGAACCTAATAACAATAAACCTGACAAAGTGGATTCCACTGAACATTCAATAAAGTAATGTAGCAGGAGTTTACTCATAATAATTCATAAAAAATAATATTTACAGTTTACTTACACTAAACTTAAACATTTAACAAGTTCATTTAAAAGGTTTAAAAAGATTTGACTAAAATTAATTTTTGGTGTACTGTAAAGAAAAATCACATTGCTGTTAAATTTGTAAAAAAAATTCCCGTATTTATTTAAACATATATAACACAACAGTAAATCTGAAATAAATAAATAATCATTCAATAGACTATATATATCTAATTTTGGAAATACTACCAATGCTGTATGTCCCTCAACATTAAAATAAACTATGTTACCACTATTGCTAGAATTCTTGAAAACAGTCTTGTCTTTCTTTTCAGTGTTGGTATCTGTATATATATTTTTATTGTACTTTTAATGTTTATTATGTTCAGAAAAATAAATACAAGCACAATTTCCTATCCTTTGTTATACAAAGTTAGTGTTTATTTTACCCGTCCAAGGGACAGTTACACAAGCTAGTATGTAATAAAAATGAAATGTGATAGAATTTTGTTTGATTCCACATCTTTTATGTAATCTGCAGAGATATCAGTCCATTGTATTTCTAATACAAAACAAATGTCACAAATAAGGAAAATAACCATTTGTATAATACTTTTGTGT
>NW_013747384.1:0-1499 GCF_000517525.1 Limulus polyphemus
AAATTACAGCAGTTGTTGGAGGAAAAAGAAAAGAAACAAGAAGAACGAGAAAAGAAACAAGAAGAAAGATTACAGAAGTGGCAAGAAAACCTACAACAATGGCAACTCGAACAGCAAAATAAACACGAGAGACTACAGCAGTGGTTGGAGGAGAAAGAAAATAAACAGGAAAAGAAGTTACAGCAGTTGTTAGAAGAGAAAGAAAATAAACAAGAAGAGAAGTTACAGCAGTTGTTGGAGGAAAAAGAAAAGAAACAAGAAGAGGGACTACAACAGTGGCAAGAAGTACAAATGGAAAACATTAGTAAATTTAAAAGCGAATTAGATACGTTAAAGGACGATCTATTGTCTTTTACACAAGGAGGATACATTGACCATCGACTTAATCAGCCCTAGACAATGGCAAGCCCCGTACAGAGCCCGCAGCTAAACCCTAATACAGACATATTCAGTCCCGTTAGAAGTCACATCCCAGATATGAATGTCAGTAGTAGGAGTGATCCAGTGCGAAGGAAGCCACAGGAATTCGATGGGAAGGCACCGTGGGAAGCATATAGAGCACAATTTGAGCTACTGGCAGAGATGAATGGATGGACAGAGGAGCAGAAAACTGTATATCTGGCAACGAGCTTGAAGGGACAACCACTGGAAATACTTGGACAGTTGACAGCAGCCGACAGACACAACTATAGAGCACTGGTAGAGGCTCTGGAACTCAGGTGCGGAACTCAGAATCAGTCAGAAGTCTACAGGGCTAGGTTTAGGACGAGAATCCGTGCTAAAGAGGAGAGCCTGCAAGAGCTGGCACAAGACTTGGAAAGCATGGCACACAAGGCTTACCCAATTGCACTACCCGATCTCCTCAAGTTGTTGCTGAGGGATCAGTTCGTAGATGCCTTGGACAGTCCATAACTTAAGATACAAGTGAAGCAAGCACACCCCTCTACCATGCAGGATGCAATGGCTAGAGCTCTCAAATTTCAATCCTACGTTAAGTCCAGCACAGAAGTACTGAGGTTGGTACAGTCATCTGGATTCAAGGCCAGAAAAGGTCAGCTTTCAGATAAGTTTGAGGGACTTTGCTGGCACTGTAATAAACCTGGGCACAAGAGAGCTCAGTGCTGGCAACTTCAACACAGGGGAGACGATACAGCAGTAAAGGCTGCTACCAAGAAAGGCTGTTGGAACTGTGGGGAGCAAGGACATCTGAGGAGCCAGTGTAAGAAAAATACCCCCAGTAAGTCAGCTTCGGGAAACCAGTAGTGGTTGGTACTAAGGGACGCCCACCAACCACCATCGTGAAAGTCCCAACAGCTAAGTGTAAAATGGCAAGCACACATAGTATCTACGTGACAGTGAAGCTGGATGGCCAAAGGTGCAACTTTGTCATAGATTCTGTATCTCAGCAAACCCTTTGAGCATCAAGGTGCTGGATAACAAAGGAGTACCAGAAGCTGTACAGAAGCTCTGTGGTGTGACAGGACATTCTGCAAGTTTGT
>NW_013747385.1:0-1497 GCF_000517525.1 Limulus polyphemus
CCAACGCTAGAATCCTACCATTATTATATTTAGGACAGAACTTTTGACAAAATCTGGGGTATTACCACAGCTGTTCCCAACGTTAGAATCCTACCATTATTATATTTAGGACCGAACTTTTGATCAAATCTGGGGTATTGCCACAGCTTTCCCCAATGTTAGAATACTACCATTCGTATATTTAGGACCGAACTTTTGACAAAATCTGGGGTATTGCCACAGCTGTTCCCAACGTTAGAATGCTACCATTGTTATATTTAGGACCGAACTTTTGACAAAATCTGGAGTATTGCCACAGCTTTCCCCAATGTTACAATACTACCATTCGTATATTTAGGACAGAACTTTTGACAAAACCTGGGGTATTACCACAGCTGTTCCCAATGTTAGAATACTAGTATTCTTATATTTCTGAACAGGTATAACCACCTTTACATCATATTATAAACAACAACTTCATATCCGTTATAGAGAAAAAAGCAGTCAAAAAATGGTTAAATTATGGTTTATTGTTGTTTTTCTTCTTTGTTGAAGAGGCAAAACACATAGTAAACAAGAAAGGACTTGCACGACACAACCTTCCACTGGTAAACTTCAGTCACAATTACCATTATACAGTTTTATCACATATACTGATATTTCTTATAGATATTTTTGGATATGTATGACGGTGAATTTTCTCTACAGCCACTAGATTAAGACTGATGATTTAAGGACTTAAGGCAAATGTATCTGAAACGTATGATGATAAGACACTACATCTATATTGATAACTTACCCCGCTAGATGGAGGTTAGAACCATTTTCCAGTAGAATGTTATTATAAATTAATTTTAAGATAATATACCAAGTTAAAACGAATTAGATTTGTTATACATTATACAAATTACTATCCAAAGAATGGTAACATGTTTTGCTGTCTCTATCGTATGTGTTCTTGTTCTTTTTTTCAGTATCAAAGTCACAATGCTTTAATGGGCCAACGCAGTGTGTTCAGGTACTAATGAAGATAAAAAATAAAGGTAAAACTATTTCATTATAGAAACCAGTTTTACTAAATAAACCATATATGTAAAAAAAATCTAATCATACGATTTAACATTTTTCAAATACAGAAAAATTAGTGAAGTTTGCTTGTTTGTTTGTAATTAAGCACGAAGCTACACAATGGGCTATCTGTGCTCTGCCCACCACGGGTATCGAAACCCGGATTCTAGTGTTGTAAGTCCGCAGACATACAGCGCAGTTTGCCTAATAGGACTCGCACGTGAACAAAAATGATCAATTTTCACGTACAGGATATCTTTGAAGTATAAATCACCGTTTCATGAAGCACAAATTTTACATCTACTTCACACGTGTGAAGCTAATATTAGAAGCGATATTTTTGCCATAACATTTTAAATGTAATAGGTCGTCAAGAAATTAATGTCGCTTTTTTTATCTAAAAAAAAATAGCGACAACTTGTATATAAAAAACAAAACATTTATTAAATG
>NW_013747386.1:0-1499 GCF_000517525.1 Limulus polyphemus
TTAACAATACTATGATTAACATAAGATCATCTTATTTGTGCAAACACAGATCCAAATGCTTCACGAAAACACACTGACTGATTCAATCTCTATTCTGAAATGGCTTTACCCACTATTTTCTTAACTATCTTTTAACTGACTCAACTTATAAAACAACTATTCCTTATCTATAATCTAGTTTCGAATGTACTAGAATACCTGACACTAAATATCTAAAACTGTCTAGGCGTTCTAGGTCTGTCTTAACATGATGCACCCTCTACTAACATACGAATTACAACATTAAAATTCTAGTTTACACAATAGAAATACGAATTAATATAATTCTGACTTGTTTGTAAATAAAAGACTCTGATACATTTGCTTCTCTAGAAAAAATAAAAGAAATAGGCTTTATTAACAGCAAGCAACACTGGCTTGTGAATTTTCCAACAGGTGAACACAAAGTTGCATATCTTCCCCTACATGTCAACCTCCTTTGATGGCTGGCTACTGAACAATGAAATAACTACTCCACCAAATGAAATCAAGCAAAAGAAAATATATAAATAAATCAAATAAATAACTAATTATTCTTAGAGTTATATTACAATTAGCTCACACAAAGGTCTCCAACGAGTTACAAAGGGTGTCAGATCCGTCCCTATACATCATATGTTACTCCTTATGGTGCCGGAAGAGAACCTTCATAGTTTGATCAGATCAATAGAAAGGATGGGGAACACATACCTTCACCCTCCTCCCAAGGTGTACGTAATTGGATCAGGTCCTATAGCCGACCCTGTTATGTTACTCTTCAAACGGTTAGACAACAGTGCCACCATCAACTCTTGGGCTACTCTTGTCTCATCGAAAAGTGGGATTTGATTGATAATCTTGTAGCACACCTGCAAAGTGCGTAGCGCGTTTTTGTGGCAGTTGGTAGCAAAATATTGAACCTTCGGATTCACACCTTGAGCTCGCTAACCACTAGGCCATGTCTTTCCAAAAGTTGAAGAGTGATAATGATTTTATGTTCCATTATTTGCAAAATTAAAAAAAGTATACTTTATATTTCAAAGAGGGCGCTACAAGACAATAACAATCCATGCACTGCGATTATGACTTTTTGGAGGTGGTGTTGGAAGTGTATAAGGAAAGATATTTAAGAAGTCACTGGTGAGAACTTTTAGGTAATGTTTTCTTCCGGTTATTACTATAGTTTTAAATATTAATTCAAGTGATAATGATATTAATTTATTAATGATATATAGTTGTTACTGTGTGATAATATCAAATCGCACTTTCAATGTGTAACTTCACTGTAATTTAGATATGTGTAGCAGTGTAACGTAAAATATTTATGTAAAATATTTATATTTAAAATAATAGTGTTACGTCTCCGTTCGTTAGTTAATTTTCCGTAAAAATTCTTACCGAAAAACTTTACCGATACAAGTCCTTTCTTAAATAAAACTGGTTTATTCTTTCGGAATATAACTTTGCGATACACTTAATTT
>NW_013747387.1:0-1496 GCF_000517525.1 Limulus polyphemus
TGATTCATACGGTACATAAGTTTTAGTTATGCCAGTGGTTAAAGGCAGCATATAAGACTATATGAAAATATAAAATAAACTATGTTCTTTATCCAAACCGCAACATAAACTGTATATGATGTTAAAATTAGGGATGCACGGGTAGTAAAATTTGGTCAAATACCGGGTCAGGGTACCCGGTCATTAAGCTTCGAGCGGGGACGGGTGTCAACCGTGACCGGGTTCCAACCTTGACCCCCCCCCCCCAAAAATAAAACACAACATCCACAAAAATAGAAGAAAAAACAAAATTGACGTTCACTACATTTAACCGAATAATCATCAACAGAACATTCAAGTTTTACTTTCAATGCCTAGCCCCAACTTCTCAAGCCTCACCTTTCCCAGAAATCCACTTCTCAAGCCATGCCTGTTATTAACCCCTGTTGTTCTCTGAATCCCCGACTTTCAGCGGGCGGTCAGTTTTTGTTTCTCGGAATTGACTATAATTTTCAGTACCGCGTTAGTTGTCTCAAAGATTAGGGCTTAGATGCCTAATTTCGACACTCGGGCGGAGCCTAATATTACCGGGTGACCCAATACCCGGCCGGAGCCGAATATCTGACCGGGTACCCGTGCATCCCTATTAAAAACATATTCTGTGAATTACTTATGGTAATTACAAATGTTCTCTTATGAAAAATTTAAAATAAATTACTAGCTCTTGAACTCGATAAATGTGATAGAAGGTGCTAATTTTGTACACTGGTCAAGGGGCTTATCTACTATTTCATGGGTAATTGTATTGTTGCGTCTGTGTTCGTTTATTTTTCTTAGAAATTCTTTTCGAGGATCTTCAGCGATACAAGTCTTTTCTTAATTAAAACTAGTTTATTCTTTCTCAATTCAACTTTGTAATACACTTAATTTCTACAGTCACTTTAACTTAAACACACGCTATAATTCACAACGAACGATTCACGCACTTTTCTTGCAGTGCCTACCGCAAGCTCGACTCGACTATCCGTGTCTTTATCTTCAATCACGTGAAAAGTCCTGTCAAGAAGCAATTAAAGTGGGCAAGAATCAATGTGAAATATGGGGATTGACCATTGAAAGAAGAAAAATACGTCGTAAACTAATGCCAGGTGAAAATGCAACTGATGCTGGATTGACTGCTGAACAGGAAATTTATCGCATCATGAAGGATATTATTGATCGCTTGATTACAGAAATAGCAAAAAAATATTCTCGCTTACTACATTTACGGTTTGGATTTCTACAAGATGTGCAAAATATTGTTTCTGAAGATTTCGAAGACAGAAAATTGCAAGAAAAATGTTCTGACTTGGCAAAGAGCTATCCAGGTGATATTGATGGACCAGAATTGTACAGAGAAATTAAAGACTGTAGAATGTTGATAAGTAAAAGAACACAGACCTATTTTCCTGAACCAATGGTTGCAACTGATTTGTTAACATTTATAATTTCATATAAATTTTCCCAAATTTAAGAAT
>NW_013747388.1:0-2465 GCF_000517525.1 Limulus polyphemus
CTTGTGCCACGGCTCGAACCTTCTGAGCCACAGTAAATGATAATAATTATAAAATCGTGTATCATGAAGAGGAATCGCTAAAAAGTTAATACTATTGAAACAGTCGCTAATGATACAGTAATATAGCACATTTTGCACAATCAATGAATTAGTATCTTTAAGAAGAAACTGGTATCAAAATTTAAATATAAACTTGTAAATGTTTTCTTACGACACCTTTCTTGCTTACCGCTTTTATTATGAATAAAGGTGTTCTACAAGTGGAAGTTGATAAAATAAGATAAAAGGCTTATTTTGGGTCGTTATATACTAATGTAAACCTGAAGATAAAAACTTATTGTTGGTTACTATATACTAGTGTAAACCTGAAGATAAAAACTTACTGTTGGTTACTATATACTAGTGTAAAACTGAAGATAAAAGACTTATTGTTGGTCACTATATACTAGTGTAAAACTGAAGATAAAATATATTGTTGATTACTATATACTGGTGTAAAAATGAAGATAAAAACTTATTGTTGATCACTATATATTGGTGTAAAAATGAAGATAAAACTTATTGTTGATCACTATATACTGGTGTAAAACTGAAGATAAAACTTATTGTTGGTTACTATATACTAGTGTAAAACTGAAGATAAAAAATATTGTTAGTTATTATATACTAGTGTAAAACTGAAGATAAAAACATATTGTTGGTCACTATATACTAGTGTAAAACTGAAGATAAAAACATATTGTTGGTTACTATATACTAGTGTAAAACTGAAGATAAAAACATATTGTTGGTTACTATATACTAGTGTAAAATTGAAGATAAAAACATATTGTTGATTACTATATGCTGGTGTAAAACTGAAGATAAAACTTATTGCTGATTACTATATACTGGTTGTTTCAATGAGTCATCTAAGTCAATCGAATCTTTCTAAAGTCTCTCGAAAACCGAGTGATTCTACCATTATCAATTCTCAGCATTAAGTATCAAATAGAATACTATAGAATAGTAATATTGTCACCATGATAATCATGTTTACAGGAGTGAACAATACATGTTTATATACGTGTTTCTGTATACAGTGACACCTATATTTCAATATATTAACAACATGAGATGAATATCTTGTGTTCCTATATATATATATTATGTATTATATATCTATGAAAAACTAATATTAAAACTTAAGATCTGAAGCTGTTGTTTAATTAAAGTCTACTAACATATTTGCAATTACTACACAGTTCATGCTATCCGCTGTCTTAGCTTTTAAATCAACTTCGCAGTAACCTTCAGGAGACAAAGCAACAAGTATAAAAATGTTACCTTCTCAATCCCAGTTTTACATTCAACGTTCATTCTGTGTTTTCTATAATATATATTGTGTAAGTTTTATATTAACTGAAACACCTAGTTTCCTCATCTTCTGTTTTACACAACGTACGTTGGAAGCACTGTGAACAGTTAAAGGTCTTTCTTTTTTAATTTAACAGTTATTTTTACAATATTAAAATGAACTATAATTACTATTGATTAAACTTGATTAATAAAGACTAGTACATTTAACATACAAGACAAAATTCTTCATGTGTTCTTGGTTTTATGTCTGAATTTCATCCTCACAGAACAATCAAACAGAAACATGTTACCTCTACATTACGTTTGGCCGAAAAGGAAGTAACAGTGCTAACCCTGGATTTACAGGAAATAGCAAGAGATCAGAATTCCTAGAGTTTATTTATACTTTTTTCTAGAATAGTTTCCAGATAATTCGAATGGTTTCATTATTTTATAATAATTAATGTCATCTCGATATTATAAGTTATCATTATTTATTATCAACGTACAGTGACAGTGACATTGTAACAAATCAGTAAAACAACAATCAGTAAAAATTTACACAATGATTTTCATTTTCCTTTTAGAAACTACAAATGGATAATGATAACTGGATTTGGATCCATTTTTAAATTATTCAGGTGGTTTATCAAAAAATCTTGTATTTATTAAAAAGTGTTCCACATGTGTTTATACCTTCATTAATTAATTATCTTGAACCGGGAGAGGGTGCGGGAGAACGATATCTAAACAAGCAACAAGCCTGGTCCATTGTCATTGTTATAATATTATTCACACAACAAGCCTGATCTATTGTCATTATATATAATATTATTTACACAACAAGCCTGGTCCATTGTTATTGTTATAATATTATTCACACAACAAATCTGGTCCATTGTCATTGTTTATAATGTTATACACATAACAAGCCTGGTCCAATGTCATTGTTTATAATATTATTTACACAACAAGTCTGGTCCATTGTCATTGTTTATAATATTATTCACACAATAAGTCTGGACCATTGTCATTGTTTATAATATTATTCACACAACAAGCCTGGTCCATTGTCATTGTTTATAATATTATTCACACAACAAGCCTGATCCATTGTCATTGTTTAA
>NW_013747389.1:0-1492 GCF_000517525.1 Limulus polyphemus
GAGCTAAATATACGTCGATCAGCATGTTTTGTACAACAAAACAATTCGCATATCAATGAACATGTTCAAAGAGCTGAAGATTCATGGAGTAGCTTTGTTTGTACAACAAAACAATTCACATGTCAAGGAACATTTTCAGTGAGCTAAATATACGTCGACCAGCATTGTTTGTACAACAAAACAATTCACATGTCAAGGAAAATGGTCCGTGAGATAAAAATACCTTTACCAGCATTGTTTGTACAACAAAATAATTTATATGTCAAAGAAAGTGTTAGGTGAGCTAAATATTCGTGGGGGAGCATTGTTTATACAACAAAACAATTCACATGTCAAGGAAAATGTTTCGTGAGCTTAAAATACGTTTAGCAGCATTGTTTGTACTACAAAACAATTCACATGTCAAGGAACGTTTTCAGTGAACCAAAGATACGTGGACCAGCATTGCTGGTACAAAAAAACAATTCACATTTCAAGTAACCTTATCTTTGGCAAAAGATATGTGGACCAGCATTGTTTGTACAACAAAACAATTCACATGTCAATGAACATGTTCAGTGAGCTAAAGATATGTGGACTAACATTGTTTGTACAACAAAACATTTCAAATGTCAAGTAACTTGTTCTTGGGTAAAAGAGACGTGGACCAGCATTGTTTGTACAACAAAACTATTCACATGTCAATGAACATGTTCAGTGAGCTAAAGATACGTGGACCAGCATTGTTTGTACAACAAAACAATTCACATGTCAAGGGACATTTTCAGTTTGCTAAAGATAAGTCGAACAGCATTGTTTGTACAGCAAAACAATTCACATGTAAAGGATATTTTTAATTGAGCTAAAGATACGTGGACTAGCATTGTTTGTACAACAAAAGAAATAACATTTCAAACAACATGTTCTATGAGCTAAAGATAAATGGACCAGCATTGTTTGAACAACAAAACAATTCACATGTCAATGAACATGTTCAGGGAGCTAAAGATACGTGGACTAGCATTGTTTGTACAACAAAACAATTTACATGTCAATGGACATTTTCAGTGAGCTAAAGATACGAGGACCAGCATTGTTTGTACAACAAAACAATTCACATATCAAGGGACATTTTCAGTGAGCAAAAGATACGTGGACCAGCATTGTATGTACAACAAAATAATTCACATGTGAAGGAACATGTTCCGTGAGCTAAAGATACGTGGACCAGAATGTTTGTACAACAAAACAATTCTCAAGTCAATGAAGATGTTCAGTTAGCTAAAGATACGTGGACCAGCATTGTTTCTAAAAAAACACAATTCACATGTCAACGAACAAGTTCCGTGAGCGAAAGAGTCGTGGAGGAGCATTGTTTGTACAACAAAACAATTCACATGTCAAGGATCATGTTCCGTGAGCTAAAAATAAGTTTAGCAGCATTGTTTGTATAACAAAACAATTCACATATCAAAGAACATGTTTGGTGAGCTAAATGTACTTCGACAAGCAT
>NW_013747390.1:0-1497 GCF_000517525.1 Limulus polyphemus
ATAGTGTTAGTCTTGTATATATATAAGACGGTCACAACGTGACGGGGGAACAGTGTAGTGAGTAATTGAACTGCAATCAGAGAGTATTGTTGAAGTTGAGCACGTTCGTTGTTATAGCGCGACTGTTGAAATTAAGTGTATTGTAAAGTTGTATTCGGAAAGAATAAACCAGTTTTATTTAAGAAAGGACTTGTGTCGCTAAAGTTTCGTCGGAACGAATTTACGGAACATTAAGTAACCACTGGAGGTGTAACAAATTGGTGTCTGAGAGTGGGACAAAAAAAATGGAAACGAGAGGCGGCAAATCAAACTACAGCATAGCAGACTTGATGGCAGCAATACAAGAACAGCAAAAGAAACAAGAAGAACGAGAAAATAAACAAGAAAGATTACAGCAGTGGCAAGAAAA
This sequence comes from Limulus polyphemus, assembly GCF_000517525.1. Lineage (NCBI taxonomy): Eukaryota > Metazoa > Arthropoda > Merostomata > Xiphosura > Limulidae > Limulus > Limulus polyphemus. Next base: position 410 of record NW_013747390.1, read on the forward strand.
CCTACAACAATGGCAGCTCGAACAGCAAAATAAACAAGAGAGATTACAACAGTTGTTGGAGGAAAAGAAAATAAACAAGAAGAATGAGAAAATAAACAAGAAGAGAGATTACAGCAGTGGTTGGAGGAAAAAGATAAGAAACAAGAAGAACGAGAAAATAAACAAGAAGAGAGATTACAGCAGTTGTTGGAGGAAAAAGAAAAGAAACAAGAAGAGAGACAACAGCAGTGGCAGCTCGAACAACAAAATAAACAAGAGAGATTACAACAGCTATTGGAGGAGAAAGAAAATAAACAAGAAGAGAGACTACAGCAGTGGCAACTGGGACAAGAGAGGAAACAAGAAGTACAAATGGAAAACATTAGTAAATTTAAAAGCGAATTAGATACGTATTAGATATGTTAAGTCCAGCACAGAGGTACCAAGGTTGGTACAGTCATCAGGATTCAAGGACAGAAAATGGGCAGCTCTCAGAGAAGTTTGAGGGACTTTGCTGGCACTGTAACAAACCAGGGCACAAAAGAGCTCAGTGCTGACAACTTCAACACAGGGAAGATTCCATGGCAGGAAAGGCTGCTACCCAGAAAAATTGTTGGAACTGTAGAGAGCAAGGACATATGAGGAGCCAGTGTAAGAATAATACTACCAATAAGTCAGCCTCGGGGAAACCAGTAGTGATTCATGTTGAGGGATGCCCACCAACCCCCATTGTGAAAGTCCCAACAGCTAAGTGTAAAATGGCAAGCACACATACTATCTACGTGACAGGAAAGCTGGATGGCCAAAAGTGCAACTTTGTCATAGATTCTGCATCTCAGCAAACCCTTGTGAGTATCAAGGTGCTAGATCACAAAGGAGTACCAGAAGCCATACACAAGATTTGTGGTGTCACAGGACATTTACAAGGTTGTGAGGACCAGTGAGGGTAACTATTGAGCTTATGTGCATAAAGAACAGACAGAAAGTATACTTGGCTGACATTGAAGACCAATGCATATTAGGATTGGACTATTTACTACCGAGGAAGTGTGTAGTTAACTTCGATAAAATGACATTTGGAAACAACAAAGGCCAGATTCCAGTAAGTG
>NW_013747391.1:0-1497 GCF_000517525.1 Limulus polyphemus
ATTAGGGACGGCTAGCGCAGATAGCCCTCGTGTAGCTTTGCGCGAAATTCCAAACAAACAAACCTTTGCATTGTTTTGAAACTAAGTAGGGCCTATTGACGTCTAATGTTCTACTTGAAGCAGTGCGATTTTTAAAATATGTCTTTCAAGGAAACAAAACGAGAGAAAAGGAGAAAATCTTATGTTAATAACCGTGAAAAGTTTTTGTCCCAGTGAAGAGATAATTACTGCAAGAATAAAAATAAAGTTAGAAACAGTAATGCTGAATATGCGAAACAAGACTTAGCCATTAACCCAGCCAAACAAACGGCTACTGCCCTAGCTAGATAGATGAAAAATTATAGTAAAGATATCAGCAAAAGCCAGGAAATGTTGAAAGATAGCTCTAAGGAAAGCTACGAGAAAGATATGTCTAGAACCCAGTCACTCTCGAGACTTGGTACAATAAAAAACGCTATAAGTGTAAAATATGTTTATATACAAAATTGGGAAGTAGGAATGGGAGTACCAAAAAGTAAGGAAACAAGGTAGGAATTGGTGGATAACATTACAACATTTGGTGTTTCTTTTACATGGAGCAACCTCAAAGTGGATGTGGCCATCGTTCAGCTTGTTCCTACTTCGTGTTTTACTTTGAACTTTGATCCAGTTATAAACCTAAATTGAGTTTTATCATTAGCTAATTATTTCAAAATACTCAACAAATTTAAATATTTCAAAACCTAACCATGTTGATACAATACTTTTGGTTCACACCTTACCAGTCAGATAATTATATTGTCTCCAATAAACAAAGTATGACTATTGTCTCACTTCTGACATCAAACACCCCTCTTATGATGTCATGCATTTCGTTAGGATCACGTAATTTGATTACATACATGTACTTGGTTGCTGAAACAAAGTTTACAACAGAGAAATTTAGCTATATACACACTTCATTTAGTTTGAACAATTACAAAGTTACAAAAAACACACGAAGTAGGAATGGACAGAACGATGGCTACACCCAATTTGAGTTGGCACCTTGGCAAAAAACCATTAAGTGTTGTAATGTTAACCCGCCCATTACTACCTTGTTCCCTTACTTTTTGGTGCTCCCATTCCTACTTCCTAATTTTTTTGTTTAAAATAATTTTACATTTGTAGAAAGTGGTGGTGATACGTGATAAGTTTGAGTGGCAATAACTTCACACATTCATATTCCAATATTGTTGATCAACTAGCATTTCTTGTGTTCTCCTTGCATCATCTAGAAAGTGGTGACGATACGTGATGAGTTTGAGTCGCTAGTAACTTCACACATTCCAATATTATGATTTTAATAGATGGTTCTTGACTTCTATATTTACATCCACCAGTACTAATGAGGGAACAGTGCTAATGTACAAGGTATATAAGCACCTACTAATGATTTTTACTTATTATCAGTTAACTTTTCTATTGGCTTCTATAACTGCATCCCACGGCTGACGATAAGTTTCAAAACTATAAGCA
>NW_013747392.1:0-2201 GCF_000517525.1 Limulus polyphemus
TTCTCTATTGTTACATTATACACTGTAGTTCTCTATTGTTACATTATACACTGTAGTTCTCTATTGTTACATTATACGCTGTACTTCTCTATTGTTACATTATACGCTGTAGTCCATACACTGTAGTTCTCTATTGTTACATTATACACTGTAGTCCTCTATTGTTACATTATACGCTGTATTTTGCTATATACTTTGTTGTCACGTTTTGAACTCACAATTTAAGTCTAGTATCATCTAACTAGTTCGAAACAAATGTGAGAAGGTAAAACATTTCGAAAACTGAAAGTTCTAAAGCGTGGCGTCAGCTTCATCACGAAAGATTGCCTTCAGTTTCCACAAATATGCTGGACTACTTTATTCAAGATATTACAGCAGTTTTCAACATGTTCTGCTGGACTACGTTATTTAAGATATTACAGCAGTCTTCAACATGTTCTGCTGGACTACGGTGATGATTCACGGAAGTAGATTAAAACCTTGTTTAATCACCATCCACTTCTGGTGATGTTCCACGGAAGTAGAACGAAACATCCTTTAATCACCACTCACTTCCGGTGATGATCCACGGAAGTAGAACGACACATTCTTTAATCACCATCGACTTCCGGTGATGATCCACGGAAGTAGAACGAAACCTTGTTTAGTCATAAAATTTTCGTTCTACATTACTTATCTTTCTTTTTAATAACAAAATGTTGGCATTAGGTGTTACAACATGACAGCATAGTGGCATTAGGTGTTACAACATGACAGCATAGCCAACACTAATTTATAACCACTAACTGGAGAGAGAGAGACAGCAGCGAGTCTGAACTTATCAGACTTATAATGCCTCCACGCTAAGAGGAATTTTCAATGGCATATCGCGACTCGAGCCTTGGACTTTCCGATCTAAAGACCAGCTGACTGACTTGTAGGCTATGCGCGGTCCACTAATAATAGAGCAACTTTGACGATTATTTGCCCACTGTTATTTTCGAACTATATAAATAAACAAGATGATAAACCCCGTGAAAGCAATGATCCGTTCATGGGTTTGTGAGGAAAATGGTGAAAGTAATAATGGAGCTTCGAACGTACGAAACACGTTTGGGAAAAAATGTATAATGTTTCAATTGATGGAAAGTACTGGAAGATTTCGGGTTTCTCGGTGGCTCAGCGGCAAGGCTACAGGTTTACAACGCAACACGGCCCGGCATGGCCAGGTGGTTAGGGCGCTCGACTAAGGGTCGCGGGTTCGAATCCCCGTCACTCCAAACATGCTCGCCCTTTCAGCCGTGGGGGCGTTATAATGTGACGGTCAATCCCACTATTAGTTTGTTGAAAGAGAAGCACAAGAGTTGGCGGTGGGTGGTCATGACTAGCTGCCTTCCCTCTAGTCTTACACTGCTAAATTAGGGACGGCTAGCGCAGATGGTCCTCGTGTAGCTTTGCGCGAAATTCAAAACAAACATACAAACAAACAACGCAACAATCTAGGTTTCGATTCCTCGCTGTGGATAGAATGCATATAGCCCATTGTGTAGCTTTACGCTTAGAGAACAACTAGTTGACACAGTTCAGTTGTAACGTTATTATTTTCGCGATAGAAAATGTCATTAGGCATTGGAGCGTAATCCCCATTTTACCCTCATAATAGTACTTTAGCTAAATCTTATTTCTAACGTATATATAGAGGATTTTCTTCAGCTTCATTTTATCTTTTTTCTGGACACATTTATGTGAGATACGCAACGTTGTTCTCTCTGAATCCAAAAGACAACAGCTAACAAAGTCAATTACGACTGTCTTCTGACAAGGTCCAGTACTCTGTGAAATGTCGCACAAATTGGATAAAATTAGAGCATGTTGAAGACTGCTGTAATATCTTAAATAACGTAATCCAGCAGAGCATGTTGAAAAAGCACGGATTTCTGGGTTTATTTTTTGAGCATGTTGTTACGATAGTTATTTTCCACTATTCATTTTTATTTTTTTTTCATTTATCGAAACTGTTTTCAAATACTGAAAATCTGGAGGAAACTCAAAAGTGCATGGCTTTTGAAATAGAATATTCAAAAGTGTCTTTCTAAATGTAAAAGTTATTAATAAGTGTCAGTATAACTAATGTTTTCCTTACTACATAAGTGGAACTAACATCCGAAACGGCGATTTTGGTGTACGTCAAACTGAAGTATTTCTTGTTATATAAGTGGAAC
>NW_013747393.1:0-1621 GCF_000517525.1 Limulus polyphemus
AAGTAACTCATCTTTAACGTCTACTGGTGGAAATCCAAGCAGTTCACACCAAGCGACTCATTCTTAAGGTCTTGTTTTTACTAATGCTGTCGTTCAAAAACATCAAAGGACAAAATGCAATAGTAAAGGCAAACAATACATAGTTTTGATCTGACCAAGAAGGCTTAAGGAAATTGTTTCTTCAACTTTCCTTATGGGCTCTCATAGCAAAATAATAATAGTAAAATTCTATGCACCCTACTATACGAAGATTTAAACAAATTCAAATGGAATAAGTTATTCCTTTTAAGACAGTGTGATTTTTTTATCACTATAAAAATAGTTTCTGAAGCTTCCCAGATATCATTTGAAAATGACTTTTTTTCTCTCTATAGAAAGTTTAAGAAAGACTTGTTATAGTTGTACAAAATAATGCAGAGAGCGCGCGCACACACAAAACAATTTTTTGGACAAAACATCAATAAATCAAACAGTTTTATAGGTCTTATGTAGGAATGTATATTATATTTAACGATTATTCTAACCATCATTACTAGTATTATTAATTATTATTATCTTAAGCCTAAATTTACTTTTCCATAGAATGTACGTATATTAAAAATAATCATTTCTTTAAATTATTCCAATTTTTTTTTATGTTCTACGAGATGTTTTCCTTTAAATTATATACCGCAAAGATTATTTCAGGTGAAACCACTTTAAAGGTTTAATAGAAACAACCAACAACTCCTGATAACCATCAATAGATGGCGCTAAAAATAAAAACCACGTTAAAACTTTTGCTAAATGCATGCTTAAGTAATTAATTCCCAAGTACAATAGAAAACACGTGGTATCGAAAAACTAGGCTTACTTGTTCAGCTGTATCCGTGACGAAGGAGTGACAATACTGTAGGGTGAAGTGACCTTTTGGCTCTCTCGCTAGGAATGAAAACTGCTGATGTTGAGGGTCACATGTGACGTACGATATCCTCCTCAGCGCGTGGGCCATGTGAACACTCTAGAGAACACACACACAAAAACTTTCTTTTATTCCAAACTATTAAACACTTAAAAATAATCACAGAATGTGAAAAAAAGAAGATAACCTATTGTACAATAAACTTGCCAATAGGGGGAGTGGAAGGGTCCATGTATGAAACGGGGGAGATTTTGAAGGAATATATGAACTACGTGTTGGAGAAATGAAAAGTTTAATAATTAACTATTGTTACGAGTGCGTTTCTAGACTCGTACTTTAGGCTGTGGTCTTTACAGGACACGAATAATTACACTTAACAACTGTTATTTTAGGAAAACTGTACAACGTTTTCGTTCACAGCACGCCAGTAAAATGGATGAATTATGCTTAAACACCATTAAAATATTTAAACATGGAGCGAACGAGTTTTTAAAACATCAGTATTACAACTTGTGATCGCATTTCATACATCAGTATTACAACTTGTGATCGCATTTCGTACATCAGTATTACAACTTGTGATCGCATTTCGTACATAATTTACATTGTTGATCAACAGTATTCATCACGCTGACATAGAAACACAATAACAATAAGACTAGAACTCGATCATTTACATTGTTGATCAACAGTATTCGTCACGCTAACATAGAAACACAA
>NW_013747394.1:0-1496 GCF_000517525.1 Limulus polyphemus
ATCGGCTTACCCAATAATTCATGATCATTCAAGAAATTCATCACATATTACCAGCGTCACGTGACTTCCGCTGTCGTAACAATACTTAACAGTGAGAACAGTAGGACTAGAGGACACAAATATAATTTTTTGCAAGGTAGGAGTCATCATCTGGCAAGACAGTTTCATTTTTCTAACAGGGTGGTTGGCCTTTGGAATAGGTTGTCTTCAGATGTTTAAGAGGCAGTAAATTTAGAAATTCCTACCGAGGATCTTCAGCGATATAAGTCCTTTCTTGATTAAATCAAGTTTATTCTTCCTCAATACCAACTATTAGTACACAATAGTTCCACAATCATTACGTATCTCGTCTTTGTAAACTTAACAACTTTAATAATACACGCTATAAATCACAGCTATTCACAATTTCGATAATGTCACTCTCGACGAGTGCAAAACTCACACTTTACGGCTCATTAGCTCGAAACTAACAGAATCATAAATAACACGGAACTCGAAGTAACTATTACATACAAACGTTTGTTTGTTTCTGAGAAAAAATAGATATACCATAGTATGAATTTTATTTTGGAAGTCAGAAGAATAACGATTTTACCTTTCCAAACAAATCGATTTGTATGAGTGTATAATCAAGTTTATTGTGTCTTAAAAGGCAAACTCATCACTTTTAGAATAAAACCAATTAGGTATACAATGACTTCTGTGGGGTATATAATCTACCTATACTTCATTTTCAAATAGAAATTCGGCTCTTTTAGTCACCATGTAAGTAATATATACCATGAGTTCTGTGGGGTGTTTAATCTAGCTTTAGGTGATTTTCAAATACAAACTAAGCCACTTTAGACACCATGTAATATATAGATATACCATTACTTCTTTGGGGTGCATAGTCTAACTTTAGTTGATTTTCAAATACTAACTAAGCACTTTTAGTTACCATTTAGGTAATACATAAATATATCATGACGTCAGTGAAGTATATAATCTACCTTTAGTTAATTTTCAAATACAAACTAAGCAGTTTTGGTGACCATGTAGTATATAAATATACCATGATTTCTGTAGGGTGTATAATATAGATGTATTTAATTTTCAAACACTAACTAAACACTTCTAGTCACCATGTAAATATACCATGACTTCTATGGAGTGTATAATCCAGATTTAGTTAATTTTCAAACACAAACTAGGCCCATTTAGACACCATGTTGTTACGACAGCGGGAGTCACGTGACTAGTATTCTAGAAGATTCACGATAAACGCTAGTGTGTTACAACAGCGGAAGTCAAGTGACGCTGGTAGCACGTATTGAGTGCCTAGAAGATTCTCGAAGAGGCGGTATTATCGTATATAAGTGTGCTAGACAGGGCGAGAGAAGGAGAGAGAGTGGGGAACCAAGGACAGCGGTTACGGTCGGCGGGAACCGAGTGTTACGCCTCCAGTCGTTAGTTAATTTTCCGTAACTTCGTTCCGACGAAACTTTAGCAACACA
>NW_013747395.1:0-1909 GCF_000517525.1 Limulus polyphemus
CATTTTATTGTTCTTTCTACATGCTGTTATAACACATTTTCATCTCATCATTTAATTTCTGTTGTGAATATATTGTTGTATAGAAGATATTTTAAAGTGATTCATCAGGTGGAAAACAAAGTTTTATAATAATAGAATGTATGGAAAGTGACCAGAAAAAGGGGGTAACTCGTGGCTCGATTTTAATGAAACTTGTTTTATTCTGTTTCTATTCTCATTTCATTACAAATATGGTGCTATTGTGTGCTGTATTTAATTACAGACAAGCACACACACACAAACAATCTCAGAGTTTTAGTATATAGATAACCCAAAACACAAATGGAATACGTAATATTTAAAAAAAAATTAAACCATTCATTAATATAAAAATGATTTATACAACCTAATTTAAGAATTATTTTGTTTTTTGATTCTGAACTGCTCAATGGGATGGCAAACTAAAAGCTTATCTTGATCTTTAATTGAAATGTTACATGGTTTCTCCTATGGAATTTTGATTGCAGTTTTCATAATTAATACTATAAATCAAATATCTAGATGTATAAGTAAAACTGCTATTAACAGAACAGGGTGATTTAGAGCTCTTAACAGATGTTCTTTAATTAATATAAGAGTAATTTAAAAAAATTATTCTGAAACATTACAATCCTATATTCATAACTTATCATAAAGGTAATAAAGTTTACACAAGTTTTTAATATCTAAAAATATGAGCAGCTGTTCAGCGTGTGATATGTTATTTGTTGTTCTTATGTTTGTATTGTATGTTAATCAAATGAAAATAATGCATAGACATCATGATCTCAATTATATTTTATTCTGTAAGTTTGTTAGAAACCTTTCTATTGAACATAAAAACACTTAAAATTTTTCCAAATGTTGAACTCCAGTGCCTCAAAACCTTCAAGGAACTTTTTTTTACTACTGTTTACCTTTTGAGCTTACTTTAAATTGTTTTCACTTTAAAATCTTTTCACTTAAGCCTATTTATTGATTTTGTATAATTATTCAAATCTAATACATTATTCATAAAAGTATGTTTATTTATTATCTTGAGAAAGTACAAAATGATATATATACTTTAAAATTCAATTTCAAAGGTTTGGGCAATACTTTATTTCAAAACATTCAAGTGCAGAGTCTGATTGTTGACTTCCCTAGAACAACTAGAAACTCGTCATCCTGAAGGTCTCGCAACACATCTTCAAACATTTCTCGAGTTATCATCTGGGAAAAGAAAGACAAGGTTAAAATCCTAAAGAAGTCCAACAAGAAATTGAAGATATTCAAAGGAGGTAAAAGAAAATACTAATTTTCTAACACACAAAGACTGTAGCATCAAAAACTAAGATTAGTACTAGTGATATATGTAGTGTATTTCTGAAAGTCGGGCAAACTAAAAGATAATTGTATTGTTTCAAAAAACAAAACATAGCAACTACCTGTGGAAAATTTCCAGTTCTCATTTTAATTGGGTTTCAAATGAGACTTATGTAGAGATGTGTAATTAAAAAGTGAATAGCTTTAAATGGATAGAATCAGATATATTTAAAGGAATATGTAAAACATTTTGGAAATATGCATTGCTAAAATGTTCTACATATCCCTTTAAGTAAGTTTAATTTTACCCACTTAAAATTGTTGTTTTTAATCAACAATTAACTTTATTCTAAAATAATTATCACACTGGAAAAGAAAACATCAAATGACTATACATGTAAGGAATAACACATTTTACAAGTTTGAACATACAAAATTTGTTACATAATTTGACTGTTTACACATTTCCAAAAAACAAATGGTGGCTTTGCACCTATAAACTACTAAAGAATGAATTACTATTATCTTTTGATTCTGTTCTTATTTAAGGTATAGTTCTACTTTAACCATATACACTGTGTCCAAT
>NW_013747396.1:0-1492 GCF_000517525.1 Limulus polyphemus
TGTCCTACAGGCCATCAACAGTGGAGGGAGTAAATCATCCCAGTCATCATGGCGGCTATTACAAAACTTTGCCAATTCCCGTCCCAGTGTCCAGTTGCACTTTTCTACCACCCCAATGGACTGTGGGTGAAGTGGCATTGACCTGGTCTTTTGGATGCCAAAATCCATGCAGCATTCTAGGAACACAGCTGATTCGAAGTTACGGCCTTGATCTGAATGCAGTTCATATGGCATACCAAATCTGAAAAAGAAATCACTAATAGCCGAAGCTACAGTTGTAGCTTCCTGATTTGGTATTGCATATGCCTCAGGCCACTTAGTGAAATAGTCCATCACCACACAAATGTACTTGTTTCCAGTATGAGTTTGGGGCAGAGGACCAGCAATGTCAACAGCGACTCTTTCCATTGGTGCACCAACTTGATATAACTTCATTGGAGCACGTCCCTTATGCTTGGGTCCCCTTTTAGCACAACATGTATTGCATGTCCTGCACCATTTATCCACATCTTGCCTCATACCTATCCAGTAAAATCTGGGTCGTAGGTGACTCAATGTCTTCTTAATTCCGAAATGTCTTCCTGTTAAAGTATCATGGGATTGACGCAGCACAACTTCCCGTAACTTTCTCGGTATAACCGTTTGCCAGGTCGTCACTTTCCCATCTGCAGTTTCCCATTTCCTGAGAAGAATACCATCTTCAAGCTTCAACTGGTCCCATTGTGCCCAATAGTTCTTTGTCACAGGGCTTAGACTAGACACCTTCTCCCAAGCAGGGCGCAAAACACTTGCTTTTAGAAAATCAATTATCGGCTTCAAATCTTGATCTTTCTCCTGCTCTGCTTTAATATCTATATCTGGTTCCACTTTACCATCATCGACTCATTCAGTCACTTTGACTTCAGCTTGATGACACCTGGTTAGTTCAACCTCTCTTTTAACACTTACCAGAATTTGGCCTTTGTTGTTCCCAAACGTCATTTTATCAAAATTAATTACACACTTCCTCGGTAGTAAGTAGTCCAACCCCAGTATTCATGGATCTTCAATGTCAGCTAAGTATACTTTGTGTCTGTCCTTCATGCCCATGAGATCAATAGTTACCCACAACTTGTATAATGTCCTGTCACACCACAGAGCTTCTGTATGGCTTCTGGTACTTCTTTGTGATCTCGCACCTTGATACTCACAAGGGTTTGCTGAGATGCAGAATCTATGACAAAGTTGCACTTTTGGCCATCCAGCTTTCCTGTCACGTAGACACTATATGTGATTGGCATTTTACACCTAGCTGTTGGGACTTTCACAATGGGGGTTGGTGGGCATCCCTCAACACCAACCACTACTGGTTTCCCGAAGCTGACTTATTGGTGGTATTTTTCTTACACTGGCACCTCATATGTCCTTGCTCTCCACAGTTCCAGTAAGCTTTCTTGGTAGCTGCCTTTCCTGCCGTGGCATCTTCCTTGTGTTGAAGTTTCCAGCATTAAGC
>NW_013747397.1:0-1010 GCF_000517525.1 Limulus polyphemus
AGTCTTACACTGCTAAATTAGGGACGGCTAGCGCATATAGCCCTCGTGTAGCTTTGCGCGAAATTCAAAACAAACAATAACGTAAAATAAAGAACGCTCAGCTTAAAGATACTTCGTCGGTATAACACCGTACAATAAAGAAGCTCCAGCTGAAAGATGCTGAACGAAAAGCTTTGTCGGTAACACCGTACAATAATAAGCTTCAGTTGGAAGAAACCGAATAAAAACCTTTGTCGGTAAGATCGTACAGTAAGGAAGGCAGAATTTAACTAACTGAATTGATAGTATACACTCTTCTTATTATTGTGTCAGTAAGGAATTATGAGAGTAAAATCATTACCACTTTTACTACGATGTAATATTAAGCTTATTGCCATCTAACTGATCATACTTAGCAAGCTGAGGCATTATATTTAACAACAAATTTAGTGCAAGAAAATTTAGTCACATATCACGTAAACATCTTTAAATCTCGAACTTGCAAAGGTAATACTCCATTAGAAGCGAGCTTTAAATAGATAAAATAACATAAAATGAATAAAAATAACAAAAATAAAACAGTGCATTGATTCATACGCTTAAACCAAGTAAACTCACTTTTATAAACTTGCTGGAAGATCCGATTAGCTATCTCAACTTTTTTCGAGTATCGGTACATAATTCCTCCAGGCATAGTGTATATCTCATTTTAAATCTAAACGTCTGCAGCAAACGTTATCTCAGCGTTTTAGAGTACGCCATGTTTGACAAATCTTGAAAGTTAGAGTCAATGGTATTTTTTTTTTCTGTAAATAAAAGAATATTTGCTCTTTAAACACTGAAAATGCGTGTAGTACACAGCGCGGTCACAAGTAAATAGACACCACCTTTTCAGAAAAAAATTAAAATTTTCAGTCATATTCACATGAATTGATATATTTATAATGTAATTAATATCTAGTAGATCTTCCTTTCGCTTCGTGGAGTTCGTTGATCCTTTGGGGCATCGTGAGAATCATCTCGTCAATCTT
>NW_013747398.1:0-487 GCF_000517525.1 Limulus polyphemus
TATATATATATATATATATATATATATACTTATTAGTGTTTTGGTTATATATAAATATATTTTTAGTGCCCAAGAGTTGGTATAAGGAACTAAAAAAAGGAAACAAAAATTGCCACTAAGAACAGTTTCCTATTGAAATCTAATCAAAACGCGTGGGAATTGCTGTCTTCTTTACATTGAACACACGACAGACCATACGTGTAAACACTGCAGTCCCAGTTGCGGTTAAGACGTGATCCAACTTCAAAGCTCAGCCTATAATGGTATGTAAGTAAAATATTACTCTGAAGTTGCACCCTTTGTTACAGTGGACACGTGGAAGATCTTATACGTGGGAATTGCAGTCTTCGTTGCAATGGAAGCGCAACAGGCTGTACGCGTGGGAATTGCAGTATTCGTTACAGTGGAGACATGACAGATTTCACGCGTGGGAATTGCAGTCTTCGCTGCAGTGGAGACATGACAGATATCACGCGTGGGAATTGCA
>NW_013747399.1:0-1497 GCF_000517525.1 Limulus polyphemus
CTGAAAATGACTGTTTTAAACATTCTACTTTCAAATAAACGCATGTTTTAATAACTGTTGCTGCCAATTACTTTGTACTTTCGTACCATTCAGAATATATTATAATATTGTTTACATTGTAAATTCATAATGTTAAACATTCTCATAAAAGTAAGAAAATGGAATACATTAGTTTGAAAATCTACCACAGTTGGCGCTTCCTAAAAACAAACAACAGAACAATCGGTTGGATTTGAGTTGAACGTCTATGTAGGTTTCATTTGCATTAAGTTGACAAGTTGATTTTAAGTTTAATGAATCGTTATCAAGATCTTCAAAACGAGCAGGACGTTACAGTATATTACTACGTTCCAACAAATTTACTGCCATCTAGTGTACAATTGTTTTTTCCTCCGGTAGGAAAGCGGTAAATTCACGTAATTATAACGCCAAAGTTCGGGGTTTGATATCCTGCTGTGGACACAGCAGACAGCCCAATGAGGTTTTATTCTAAGAAAAACAAGAATGAATGTTTTAAAAGTGAAAATATCATCAAACCTCACAGAAACGATTGATAATTTAATAAAACTGTTTTCTTTCATCAAAACATCAATGAATGACACTTCTATTTAGGTGGTGTTGGAGAGTTGCAAGAAATGTGGTAATTTCAATAGAAAATATATGAAGAATAAATCTACATTCCAGAGGGCGTCTTTATGTAGAGGATCAGGAATGAGCCTTACTGAGCTATTGATTCCTTTTTCTAAAATACAGATTTATTTAACAGCTTAAGAACTTAACGAATTTAATCAAAATATTGTACACCTTAGTAAACTTGTATCTCGTATAAAGTCAACTCACATTTATTCGTATATAATATTATTCTAGTTAAATTGAAATATAAGTAAGTCTATTCAGTGATTTCTCCTAACATTGATAGATAAGGAAATTTGTTCCAAAGTTTGAACTTTCTAAGGAACCAGTTAGTATCTTGTAAAGTAATCGTCTATGATACGATATATTAGGATCACTTTAAGTGAAGGACAATGGACAGAGGAACAGTTACTTTTGATGTAGAAGGTCACCTTAAGTATACAAAGAAGACTGCCCACTGGAATTAAAACATATTTCAAAGACCTCGTTCCTGATGGATGTATTAAACGTTCTTAGTTCCATATATAGATAATTTCTAACATATTTTAATATTTATAATACTTGAATAAATATAAGAAGCTATTTCACCATTGGAATATCTTTGTAACGATAGCAACATTTACTCCCGAAGGTTGAATCAACATTAAGACAAGAATATTTGTTAGTACTTTTATATAAGCTTTTATAACACTACTCACAAATGTTCAATGATTGGTATTGTAATATAGAGTTATATGATATTTTTTGCAATTATTACGAATTTTTGTACAAGTACAAGCCAATTGTAAAAAGAACTAAAGACTTCCACGTGGATCATGACGTAGTAATTCAAAATAATAAATAAATAACGAAGGAGTTCTAGTA
>NW_013747400.1:0-1496 GCF_000517525.1 Limulus polyphemus
GCTAGCCAGCTTTGTCAGACACTGAGTAGTTGGACCATTGAAGTTAAATAATATTTTCATAGAACCACTAATGTCCGATGAGAATTCAGTAATACTTTTGGAAAGATACTAACGTCTGATGAGAATACACTGACGTTCGAAACTTATAACTGTTCCTGGTCAAGGGTAGTATATTTTCCGGTTGATAAGGGTTAGCAAATTCACGGGTTATAGCGCACACGGTTTAAACGGGTTCCTAGCAGACTTATATATGTTCTCTTTTTTTTTTGGCGCGTCGCTTTTTATAGGCGCTGGAAAGACTTTCTAGAAAGTTCGGACAATACTATATTTAACCGGTTACGAAAGTGGATATATTGTCGACTCATGCGTCCACGAATATTCTACAACCTTGGAGAATTGGCGGGAGTTTCGCAGTACGTAACTAACACTGTAAGCTAGGTACTTTTTAAAATAGCCCGGCATGGCCAGGTGGTTAGGGCGCTTGACTCGCAGTCTGCGGGTTCGAATCCCCGTCACATCAAACATGCTCACCCTTTCAGCCGTGACGGTCAGTCCCACTATTCGTTGGTAAAAGAGTAGCCCAAGAGTTGGCGGTGGGTGGTGATAACTAGCTGCCTTCCCTCTAGTCTTACATTGCTAAATTAGGGACGGCTAGCGCAGATAGCCCTCGTGTAGCTTTGCGCGAAATTAAAAAACAAACAAACAAACAAACTTTTTAAAATATAAACTCAATCCAAACAAACGTTAACATTAAAATAAATATATAACGAATTCGTTACACGCAATACATATCCAACACAAAAAGTTACGCATATTTTTAAACACAAATTTAATCTAAATAACGTTCATATTAAAAATAAATACATGACAACAAATTCGTTACAAGTCCCAGTGGTTTCATAACCCACATAAATTATAACGAAACACAAAAGCACAGAGATCATGTAGTCCAAGTGGTTTCATTCTTCATTGCGCCTTCTGGTGTCGGTTTTCATCAGTTTGGCAGTGAACAGTTCTTTGTATATTGAGACATCACTTATAGAATATGTTTTGTTTTTCTTCGTTTGAAACTTTTGTTTATGATATGGACCTTAATTAAATAATTCTATTTGGACCTTAATTAAATAACTATTTGGACCCTAATTAAATAACTCTATTTGGACCTTAATTAAATAACTATTTGGACCTTAATTAAATAACTATTTGGACCTTAATTAAATAACTCTATTTGGACCTTAATTAAAGAATTCTATTTGGACCTTAATTAAATAACTATTTGGACCTTAATTAAATAACTATTTGGACCCTAATTAAAGAATTCTATTTGGACCTTAATTAAATAACTATTTGGACTTTAATTAAATAACTCTATTTGGACCTTAATTAAATAACTCTATTTGGACCTTAATTAAATAACTATTTGGACTTTAATTAAATAACTCTATTTGGACATTAATTAAATAACTCTATTTGGACCTTAAATAAATAACTCTATT
>NW_013747401.1:0-2821 GCF_000517525.1 Limulus polyphemus
GTCAGAGAGTGGGACGGAAAAATAAAAATAAAAAAAGAAGAAGATGGAACCGAGAGGTGGCAAATCAAACTACAGCTTAGCAGATTTGATGGCAGCAATACAAGAACAGCAAAAGAAACAGGAAGAACGAGAAAATAAACAACAAAAGAAACAAGAAGAGAGACAACAGCAGTTGCAAGAAAACCTGCAACAGTGGCAGCTCGAACAGCAAAATAAACAAGAAGAGAGATTACAGCAGTTGTTGGAGGAAAAAGAAAAGAAACAAGAAGAGAGACAACAGCAGTTGCAAGAAAACCTGCAACAGTGGCAGCTGGAACAGCAAAATAAACAAGAAGAGAGACTACAGCAGTTGTTGGAGGAGAAAGAAAATAAACAAGAAGAGAGACTACAGCAGTGGTTGGAGCAGAAAGAAAATGAACAAAAAGAGAGACTACAGCAGTGGATGGAAGAGAAAGAAAATAAAGAAAAAGAAAGTCTCCAACAATTGAGAGAAAGCCAGAGTACACAAATGAAAAACATTAGTAAATTTCAAAGCGAATTAAATACATTAAAGAATGATTTACTGTCTTTTACACAAGGAGGATATATTAGCCATCGACCTAATCAGCCTCAGACAACGGGAAGCCCCTTCCAAACCCCGCAGCTAAACCCTAATGCAGCCGTCTTCAGTCCTGTCAGAAATCACATCCCAGATATGAATGTCAGCAATAGGGGTGATCTAGTACGAAGGAAGCCACAGGAATTCGTTGGGAAGACACCCTGGGAAGCATATAGAGCACAATTTGAGCTGCTGGCAGAGATGAATGGACGGATAGAGGAGCAGAAAGCAGTATATCTGGCAACAAGCTTGAAGGGACAACCACTGGAAATACTTGGACAGTTGTCAGCAGACGAGAGGCACAACTATAGAGCACTGGTAGCGGCTCTAGAACTCAGGTACGGAACAGAAAATCAGTCTGAAGTCTACAGGGCTAGGTCCGTGCTAAAGAGGAGAGCCTACAAGAGCTGGCACAGGATTTGGAAAGTATGGCACACAAGGCCTACCCAACTGCACCACCCGATGTCCTTAAGTTGTTGCTGAGAGATCAGTTTGTAGATGCCATGGACAGTCCACAAGTGAAGCAAGCACACCCCTCTACTATGCAGGATGCAAAGGCCAGAGCTCTTGAATTCGAATCCAATGTTAAGTCCAGCAAAGAGGTACCAAGGTTGGTACAGTCATCAGGATTCAAGGCCAGAAAAGGTCAACTTTCAGAGAGGTTTGAGGGACTTTGCTGGCACTGTAATAAACCTGGGCACAAGAAAGCTCAATGCTGGCAACTTCAACACAAGGAAGATGCCATGGCAGGAAAGGCGGCTATCCAGAAAGGTTGTTGGAAGTGTGGAGAGCAATGACATATGAAGAACCAGTGTAAGAAGAATATTACCAATAACTCAGCCTCTGGGAAACCAGTAGTGGTTGGTGTTGAGGTACGCCCACCAACCCCATCGTGAAAGTCCCAACAGTTAGGTGTAAAATGCCAAGCACACATAGTGTCTATGTGACAGGAAAGCTGGATGGCCAAAAGTGCAAATTTGGCATAGATTCTGCATCTCAGCAAACCCTTGTGAGTATCAAGGTACTGGATCACAAAGGAGTACCAGAAGCTGTACAGAAGCTTTGTGGCGTGACAGGACATTATGCAAGGTTGTGGGTACTAGTGTGGGTAACTATTGAGCTCATGAGCATGAAGAACAGACAGAAAGTATACTTGGCTGACATTGAAGACCAATACATATTAGGACTGGACTATTTAATACCAGAGGAAGTTTGTAATTAATTTTGATAAAATGATGTTTGGGAACATCAAAGGCCAAATTCTGGTAGGTGTTAAAAGAGAGGTTGAGCTAACCAGGTGTCATCAAGCTGAAGTCAAAGTGACTGAAGGAGTTGATGATGGTGGAGTGGAACCAAATATAGATATTAAAGCAGAACAGGAGAAATACCAAGATTTGAAGCCAATAATTGATTTTTAAATACAAGTGTTTTGCGGCCTGCTTGGGATAAGGTGTCTAGCTTAAGCCCTGTGACAAAGAACTATTGGGCACAATGGGACCAATTGAAGCTTGAAGATGGTATTCTTGTCCGGAGATGGGAAAGTGACGACCTGGCAAACAGTTATACCGAGAAAGGTATGGGAAGTTGTGCTGCGTCAATCCCATGATAGTTTAACAGGAGGGCATCTCGAAGTTAAGAAGACATCGAGTCACCTACGACATAAATTTTACTGGATAGGAATGAGGTAAGATGTGGAAGAATGGTGCAGGACCTGTAGTACATATTGGGCTAAAGAGGGAACCCAGGCATAAGGGACGTGCTTCAACGAAGTTATATCAAGTTGGTGCACCAATGGAAAGAGTAGCTGTTGATATTGCTGGTATTTTGCCCCAAACTCGCGCTAGAAATAAGTACATTTGTGTGGTGATGGATTATTTCACCAAGTGGCCTGAGGCATATGCAATACCAAATCAGGAAGCTACAACTGTAGCTTCGGCTATTAGTGATTTCTTCTTCAGATTTGGTATGCCATACGAACTGCATTCAGATCAAGGCCGTAACTTTGAATCAGCTACGTTCCATAAATGCTGCAAGTTGTTTGGCATACAAAAGACCAGAACAACGCCACTGCTCCCACAGTCTGATGGGATGGTAGAAAAGTACAACTGGACACTGGGACAGGAATTGGCAAAGTTTTGCAATAGCCGCCAAAATGACTGGGATGTCTTACTCCCTCCACTATTGATGGCCTATAGGACAGCAGAGCATGAAACCACTGGATAC
>NW_013747402.1:0-2205 GCF_000517525.1 Limulus polyphemus
ATATCTTCATGAAATTCTCTAAACAGTAGTAGTATTTTGTACACAAAAACTTAGGTGTTTAATTACGTATCTGTACTGAACATTTGTTCGTGAATATAGGGAATTAGTGTGTTTACAACTCCAATTGCTAAGTGATTTTCTTCTCAAGATTTTAATTACTTTCTTCATCTTAAAGTTATCAAATTTCATTTGAGTAATCTCTAAAATGTGGTAAATAAATATCAAATGATTTTTTCAGTAAAATGATATTTTGTGTGTTATCTTATTTACATTATCTCTATACACAATCCTTAGATTTGACCAACCTTGTAATCACCATAGAAAAATACCAAATACATTTCTTTCTTTCTATAATGGCTCTAAGTTGTAACATGAAACTACAGTTTCTGTATGTCAAATACCTTAAAACTCCTAACTGTATATATCTATTTATATCTAATTTTAATTGTTTTATTGCCATTACACTTGTGTCTAATTAAAAATCCAGCATTAGTTGTAAATCACTCGACAAATGTGTAGCTTATGTTACTGTATTGAACACATAACGTACAATCTGTTCATGAGCATACTTTATGGAGAATTTTTATCATATTTCATTATCTTGGTTAACCTAACGAGATTGTGATTGATATATTTTAGTAAATTTATTAAAGATAAAATATAGAATGCACATCAAAAACAAGAAATATATCAGCTCTGAGAAACAATGTTCCGTACGTATCATAATTTATCTGGTTTTCTAAATTTTAAAGCTTCCATTATGCTTGTCTACCTAAACATCTACATAATCCTATCGCAACCTGATGTGTGTCAAAGACCTGTCTAGTTTGTTGACTTGCATTCAAAATTTTATTGAACTACTATTTTATGGATTTATGTCAATAAGTTTGGTATGAAATTTTAGATTATAATTCAAATTTTAGTATTATAAATTAGTTAATTTCTTGATTTAAAAGTAAATATTAAAAACACAGCTAAACATTGATTTTATGTGTCATATGGTATGTTTAATGAAGCACTGGTTTGAATTATATGTTTGTGATCCAGATAGAAAGTCTTTTGTTTGAAATATTGTGTGAAAAGAAGGATCTTACCACAATAACACATCAAAACGGTTGAGAAAACCACTAGGGTACATTCTGAGCTTGTGATTCATTATTCATGTCATGTATTGAAGTAAGTGTACATAAAGGAGCATTTCCAAAAATGGAAAGAGGTGAGCGGGGCCACTATGTTTGATTCAATACAAATGATATCTGAGCATGTAGAAAACAAAAGAGGTTCTTATATTATATTCTAGTTTCTCAATATTGGTAATTTGAATTTCTAATTCATTCAAAACTAGGGTCCAAATATATGAAATTTCGAGCTCACTGAAGACTTAAAATACTACTTAGTTACTACACATGATAAATTATAGTGGAATTCAATATTATCAATATAGTAATTTATTATTTTTTGGTTATTTAAAATATTAATATAAAACTTAAAAAAACATTTTCTTTTCACATCCTCCATGTGAGAAATTTCATAAGGCTTAGCAACCTACAACAAGCAACAAACTTGTACAAAGGCGTAACTAGAAGAGAAAGTTATTTGCTCTACTTCTTTATTTATTGTTCTATGTTTTAAGAAAATAAAGTTTAAAAATGTATTCTTAAACAGTATTCATGTATGTACATATATAATATATGATAGTTGAAATGTGACTGTATTTTACAAAATACTAGTCCACTGAAACACAGCCAAGACAGGTCATTTTCCATTATTGAATATTGTATTATGAGTGCATGTGGGCTGCATCATTGTAACTTGTGTATTGTTAGCCAGGCATAGCTGGAAGGTTAATATAATGAAAAATAATAAAAATATATACAAATGTGATTTTATGACTAAACAATTGTGTTTTCAAATTATAATCTGTAGTCATTCTAGAATGACATAATTTATAATTATTTCCTAATGTTTTCATCACCATGTCCATCTGCCACTGTTGAGGTGGGTTATTTGAATTGTAAGGTACGGTCATATATTCAATGCCAGCGGTGCAGTCATTCAAAGAACTCTTGTCGTGGTTCTGTGACGTGTGCTAGTTTTGGTGGCAAGGACCACGATGCCTATTAGTGCAAATTTGACCCTCACTGTGTTAATTGTAGTGGTTCCCACCCCTCTTACTTTAGGTCTTGCCTTAAGTGGGTGGAAAAG
>NW_013747403.1:0-3512 GCF_000517525.1 Limulus polyphemus
AATCCGCTGGCCTGGATGGGTCTTCCACTGCTTCCACAAGCATTGGGCTTCCTTGACATTATAATTAACATATAATAGCAAATCCGTCACAACTCCCTCCTTAGAGAATTAAAAATTAGTGTTAGTCAATATATATATATACATATACACTGACTACAATACATCAAATATTCATTATTCAAAGGATTACGAAACTTCAATAACCATAACGGTACATAACACAATCAATACAAATAACCTTATGGTCATACAATTACACGTGAAAGTACATTAGCACAAATGTTATCAACCCCTTTGACACAGATTATCTTCAAAACTGCAATTTAACAGTCTCATGTTTTACTTTCTTTATTTGTTTTTTTTAGTGGATGTCTCATAGTATATAACAACACTAAAACCATGTCACCAGGACGGAACTTACATTCTTCAGCCTTGCATTCATAAACGTTTTTCATTCTAGTTTGGGATGACTTCAGATTTTCTCGATCCAATTCACAAGCACATAAGAGTCTGGACCGAAACTTGGAAACGTAATCCAAAAAGTGCATTTCTTTTGGATTGTCTTCTAACCATTGTTCCTTCAGCAACTTCAAAGGACCATGAACTGAATGGTCAAAAACCAGCTCAAACGGGTCAAACCATAATAACTCCTGAACTGACTCACGAACAGCAAATAATAACAAATTAACTCCTTCATCCCAATCCTTCTCATTATCGAGAGAGTACGTCCACATAATATTTTTCAAGATAGAATGGAATCTCTCAAGAACACTTTGTGATTCTGGATGATACGCACTAGATTTGATCTGTTTAACACCAAGATGATAAACAACTTTTTGAAACAATCCTGATATAAAATTTGATTCCTGATCAGACTGAATTTCTTTGAGCAAGCCAACAAAATAAAAAAATGAGAAATGTTTTAGGCTCAAATGTTTCTAAAAGGGATAGTTTCAGAGAATCGCGTGCATGCGCACATGATAGTCAAGAAATAATGATTCCCTCATTAAGTTTTTGGTAAAGATCCAACACAATCACATGACTGACGGGTTCTTGGAAAGCTGGGATAGATTTCAAAGGAGCAACAAGAATTTTACAAAACTGAGAAACATCTTGTCTAATTTTTGGACCAAAATAAATGTCTCGTAATTGTCACATGTTTTGTTGACACCTAAATTACCTCCCATGAGGAGTTCATGGGCAACTTTTAATATTTCAGAATGATATTCCTTGGGAACAACAATTTGATAAACTACAACCTAGTCCTCTAAAGCTGGCACATCTGGTGGTCCCCATTTCCTCATAAGCACAGCATTTTTGAAAAAATAACCATTTGGAAATTTCTCCAGTTCATCTTTTATGAGTATATATTTAAATAGTGAAGAGATCTACGGATGATTTTCTTGCTCAATGATCAGTTTACTTTTAGTAAGTGGAACTTCACCAGGTGAATTAGATCCCTCACATCCATAATTGTCACTCACCAAGGTATTGTCAGTAGGGTAATCATCCACAAAATTCCCGTTGGATCCAAAAAATTTCTGAGACAAATCTATAATGTCTTCCTCTGAATCCATGTCTGTCATTTGTTTTTGGCCTAATTTATTAGCCTGAGCTCGAGTCACAGCACACGAGAGAAATACATTGGGATTCCCCTCAATGACAACATCATCTTCAGATGAAACAGTGATTGGTTCACTGATCATTTTAGGTTTGGCAACAACTTTCCCCCAGATAAATAGCTTCCTAACAATAATGATACGCCTTTAATTGGCAGAGTAGGTTTTACTCCAACCATAACTGGTCCCGAAACTAGGTCTGATGCTAAATAAATGTTATGAAGAGGAATGTTAACAAAGCCACCCTCAATACCCTGAGCAATAACAGACTCACCAGTGGCAGAACTCGAATCTAAAGGCGCTATACCTTCTAACAACAATACCTGAGTCGCCCCAGTATCACGTAGAATATGTATGGGTATAGAATTGGCAGTGCAATTTGTCAATGACTCAGAACCAACTGACACAAAAGGTCTAAATTCCTCCCTGCCTACATCAGTGGCCAAATCAACACTATAGGTGATCTGGTGTCCATTTGTGGACACAAACGCAATGGGTGTTGCCTCCTTTCCTCTTTCAAACTCCAACAATCGCACATAGCATGACCAGAATTTTTATAAAATGGCAGATAGGCCTTGATTGTTTTAATGAAGTTTTATTCTGACTGTCAAAAGGTTTAGAACCAGAGGAGCTAGATTTTTTAGAAGGATCCTTAACTTTAGTGGATTGAACAGATGCAGGTTTTTGTTGAGATGGTAGGAATTTCTTTTTAGTGGTTTTATGTGTTAAAATGTAATCATTGGAAAGAGCGGCTGATTCCTGTAGTGTTTCAACTTTCTTTTCATCTAAGTAAGTTTTGAGTTCGTCACGAGCACAACGTTTAAATTACTCAATAAGACATAATCATATTAGTTTGTCGAAACTGTGGCCAATATGCATACAATTGCACCATCGATCAAAATAAACCTCTTTTTCATGGGCAAATTCCATATAAGTTTGATTATCTTGTTTACGATAACCTCGAAAGTTTTGTTGATAAGCCTATGGTACTAATTTGTACGATTTGAGAATAGCTGCTTTTACCTTTTCATATTTCGCACATGCTTCTAAAGAGAGAGAGTGGCATAAGCTTCTTGTGCTTTACCAGTTAAACAATTTTGTAATAATAATGACCTTTTTTCGGTGTGTATTCCATGGTTTGGGCAACCTTCTCAATATGTTGAAAATATTTATCAACTTCATTTTCATTAAGTGGTGGTACTTTAACATACTGACTAAATTCAGAGTTGTCATTTTCCCTTGGTCGATCAAAGTTGAGTCTAATTTCCATTTATTTCAGTCTAATTTCTTTTTCTGCTTCAGTGCAAGCTTTTTCAGCCTCGAGACGTTCATTTTCTCTTTCAGCTTCGATACAAGCTTGTTCTTTCTCTTTCTTGGCTTCGATATGAGCTTGTTCACACTCGAGTTGTTTGAGTTTTAGCTAAATCTCTAATTTATCTTCATCATTCAACCCTGATTGGCTAGCAGGTACATTAGGGTATTCCTTTAATGATTCCTCAGGCAACAAATCATAATCGACTAGTATTTCGATAATACGCTTTTTAGTTCATTTTTTCTCATTGATCTTTTAACTTCTAATTCTAAAACTTTAGCAGTTTGTTCCTCGCTCATCATACGCCGATTACAGGTCGAGTTTTTTACCGCTGAAGTTATATAATGTTTTCGTAAAAGTACTAATGTACGATGTGAATCCACTGAAGTTAATTAGTTTGTTATGTTTGAAATTTGTAGATGTTCCTGGTCAAATATTTGCAGTTCCCAATTAATAAATGCTATAGCTTCCGAGGTTTATAGCACAGCAACTATAGCAAACCAATAACATATTGTTGCGTCATCGAGGTCACGTGACTGGTGTGGCGTCCTCTAGTTTCTAGAATTATCTTGTTTCTTCAT
>NW_013747404.1:0-1022 GCF_000517525.1 Limulus polyphemus
AAACAGTACTGTTAAATCTTGTGTCTCTTATTGACAGTATACAGTATTGTTAAATCTTGTGTCTTCTTATTGACACAACACATAGTATCTTTAAATCTTGTGTTTTATTATTGACAGTACACAGTATTGTTAAATCTTGTGTCTTCTTATTGATAGTACACAGTATCGTTAAATCTTTTTTCTTCTTATTGACAGTACACAGTATTATTAAATCTTTTGTCTTCTTATTGACAGATTACAGTATTGTTAAATCTTTTGTCTTCCATTGACAGTACACAGTAGCGTCAAATCTTTGGCTTCTTATTGACAGTACACAGTATTGTTAAATCTTGTGGCTTCTTTTTGACAGTATAAAGTATTGTTAAATCTTTATGTCTTCTTATTGACAGTAAACAGTATCGTTACACCTTGTGAATTCTTATTGATAATACATAGTATTGTTAAATCTCGTGTCTTCTTATTGATAGTGCACAGTATCGTTAAATCTCGTGTCTTGTTATTGATAGTACACAGTATTGTTAAATCTTGTGTGTTCTTATTTATAATACACAGTATCGTTAAATCTTGTGTCTTGTTAGTGACAGTACACAGTATCGTTAAATCTTGTGACTTCTTATTGAGAGTACACAGTATTGTTAAATATTGTGTCTCATTATTGATAGAACATTAACAAGTCACAAGATTTAAGGATATTGTGTATCATCACTAAGAACACCAAAGATTTAACAATACTGTGTACTGTCGATAAGAAGACACAAGATGTAACAATATTGTTTACTGTCGATAAGAAGAAACAAGATTTAACAATACTGTGTACTATCAATAAGAAGACACAAGATTTGACAATGCAGTGTAATGTCAATCAGAAGACACAAGATATAACAATACTGTATACTGTTGATAAGAAGACGCAAGATTTAACAATACTCTTTTTTGTGAATAAGAAGACACAAGATTTGACAATACAGTGTGCTACAATAAGACACACAAGATTTAACGATACTGTGATAGTACACAGTATT
>NW_013747405.1:0-1506 GCF_000517525.1 Limulus polyphemus
CGTACACAGTATCGTTAAATCTTGTTTCTTCTTATTGACAGTACACAGTATTATTAAATCTTTTGTCTTCTTATTGACAGATTACAGTATTGTTAAATCTTTTGTCTTCTATTGACAGTACACAGTAGCGTCAAATCTTTGGCTTCTTATTGACAGTACACAGTATTGTTAAATCTTGTGGCTTCTTTTTGACAGTATAAAGTATTGTTAAATCTTTATGTCTTCTTATTGACAGTAAACAGTATCGTTACACCTTTTGAATTCTTATTGATAATACATAGTATTGTTAAATCTCGTGTCTTCTTATTGATAGTGCACAGTATCGTTAAATCTCGTGTCTTGTTATTGATAGTACACAGTATTGTTAAATCTTGTGTGTTCTTATTGATAATACACAGTATCGTTAAATCTTGTGTCTTGTTAGTGACAGTACACAGTATCGTTAAATCTTGTGTCTTCTTATTGAGAGTACATAGTATCGTTAAAGACTTGTGTCTTCTTATTGACAGTACACAGTATTGTTAAATCATGTATGTTCTTATTGACAGTACACAGTATCGTTAAATCTTGTGTCTTCTTATTGATGATACACAATATCGTTAAATCTTGTGGCTTGTTAGTGATAGTACACAGTATCGTTAAATCTTGTGTCTTCTTATTATCAGTACACAGTATCGTTATATTTTGTGTCTTCTTATTGACAGTAAACAATATTGTTAAATCTTGCGTCTTAATATCGACAGTAAACAGTATTGTTACATCTTTCGTCCTCTTATCGACAGTACACATTATCCTTAAATCTTGTGACTTATTAGTGATAGTACACAGTATCGAATAAGAAGACACAAGATTTAATCAATAAGAAGACACAAGATTTAACGATAATGTGTACTGTCGATAAGAGGACGTAAGATGTAACAATACTGTTTACTGTCGATAAGAAGACGCAAGATTTAACTATATTGTTTACTGTCAATAAGAAGACACAAGATTTAACAATACTGTGTACTATCAATAAGAAGACACAAGGTTTAACGATATTGTGTACTATCAATAATAAGACACAAAATTTAACGATACTGTGTACTGTCCAATACACAATATTGTTAAATCTTGTGTCTTCTTATTGACAGTACACAGTATTATTAAATCTTGTGTCTTCTTATTGACAGATTACAGTATTGTTAAATCTTTTGTCTTCCATTGCCAGTACACAGTAGCTTCAAATCTTTTGGCTTCTTATTGACAGTACACAGTATTGTTAAATCTTGTGGCTTCTTATTGATAGTATAAAGTATTGTTAAATCTTTATGTCTTCTTATTGACAGTAAACAGTATCGTTAAATTTTGTGTTTTATTATTGACAGTACACTGTATTGTTTAATATTGTGTCTTCTATTGACAGTACACAGTATCGTTAAATCTCGTATGTCTAATTTACAGCACACTGTATTGTTAAATTTGTGTCTTCTTATTCACAAAAAGAGTATTGATAAATCTTGCGTC
>NW_013747406.1:0-1495 GCF_000517525.1 Limulus polyphemus
ATCAAAAACACCTTAGATATGAAACAATGTGCAGCCAAAAAACGATTGAGCATGTGACTCAATGGAACAAAATCAGAAATGGCGGCCAAAAGACGAGGGATCAGTTTGTAGACGCCTTGGACAGTCCACAACTGAAGATACAAGTAAAGCAAGCACATCCCTCTACTATGCAGGATGCAATGGCCAGAGCTCTTGAATTCGAATTCTACATTAAGTCCAGCACAGAGGTACCAAGGTTGGTACAGTCATCAGGTTTCAAGGCAGAGAAGTTTGAGGGACTTTGCTGGCACTGTAACAAACCTGGGCACAAGAGGACTCAATGCCGGTAACTTCAACACAGGAAAGTCTGCTACCAGAAAGGTTATTGGAACTGTGGAGAGCAAGGACATATGAAGAGCCAGTGTAAGAAGAATACTACCAATAAGTCCGCCTCAGGAAATCAGTAGTGGTTGGTTTTGAGGGGCGTCCACCAACCTATATTGTGAAAATCCCAACAGCTAAGTGTAAATAGCAAGCACACATAGTGTCTGCATGACAGGAAAACTGGATGGCCTAAAATGCAACTTTGTCAGAGATTCTGCATCTCTTCAGATCAAGGCCGTAACTTTGAATCAGCTGTGTTCCATGAATGCTGCAAGTTGTTTGACATACGAAAGACCAAGACAACGCCACTTCACCCACAGTCTGATGGGATGGTAGAAAAGTACAACTGGACACTGGGACAGGAATTGGCAAAGTTTTGTAATAGCCACCAAGATGACTGGGATGTCTTACTCCCTCTATTGTTGGTGGTCTACAGAACAGCAGATCATGAAGCCACTGGATACATTCCAGCAAAGCTGATGTTTGGTTGGGAACTTCGGTTGCCAGTGGACCTGATAACAGGACGCCCACCTTATGAAGAATTGCCTGAAAATGTTCCAGGGTTCGTGGAAGTGTTATCTGAAAGGATGGATGATATTCACCATCAAGTGCATTCAAACTTAAAAACGTCTGCTCATTCCATGAAGCTGAATTCAGCATTGTACCAGGAGACAAGGTATGGTTGTATAATCCCAGGAAGTCTCTTAAATTGTCTTTTCCATGGGAAGGTCCATACGACATAGTGGATCATCACTCAGACGTGATTTTCCGAATAAAATGTGGTAGGCAAGGTAAGCCAAAGGGGGTGCATGCCAACAGGCTTTGGCGTTATCACGGTCCAGGACATTTCAGTTGGAACGAAATTAACAATGGAACAAATTATGCTGCTGAAGACGTGTCACCTGAAATGGCCACTGTCGAAGAAGAAACTCTACCAGGTTTTGAGAAGGAAAACAGTGAAGCCGTTAATGAAGATACTATCACTAATGTGACTGCTACCGATAATGGAACATTTCCTGATGGAGTAGATGAATCCCACGTAAAGCAGAAGCCAATGAGACGGAGACCAGTGCGAAAGAAGAAACGTCCTAAAATTAAGAGATTTTGTTGTATTTTAATTTTGTGTTTGTAA
>NW_013747407.1:0-747 GCF_000517525.1 Limulus polyphemus
TTCATCTGATATCTAGAGCCATGAAAAAGTGTCATCTAATATCTAGAGCCATGAAGAATGTCATGTAGTATCTAGAGCCTTGTAGAGTGTTGTCTAATATCTAGCGCCATAAAGAAAATCATCTTCTATCACTAGGAATCTATCACGAGGAATGGTGAAAGTCATCTGATATCTTGAGCCATAAAGAGTGTCATGTGGTTTCTCGAGCCATGAATAGGGTCATGTAGTATCTAGAGCTATGAAGATTGTCATCTAATATCTCGAACTATGAAGAGTGTTATCTAATATTTAGAGTCATGAAGAGTGTCATCTGATAATTAGAGCCATGAAGAATTTCATCTAACATCTTGAGCCATGAAGAGTTTCATGGCTCTAGACCAAGAATATTGTCATCTAATATTTCGAGCCAGGAGAGTGTCATGTAATATCTAGACCCATGAAGAATGTCATCTACTATCACGAGGAATGGCGAGTGTCGTCTGATATCATGAGCCATGAATAGTGTCATCTAATACCTAGAGCACTGAAGAGGGTCATCTATTATATCGGGCTATGAAGAGCGTCATCTAATATGTACAGACATGAAGAGTGTTATCTAGCATTTAGAGCTATGAAGAGTGTCGTCTGATAATTAGAGCCATGAAGAATTTCATCGGATATCTAGAGCCATGAAGAGTTTCATCTGATATCTCGAGCTATGAAGAGTGGCATCTGATATTTCGAACCATGAAGAGTGTCATGTAATAT
>NW_013747408.1:0-747 GCF_000517525.1 Limulus polyphemus
CGATGAAGAGTGTCATCTGATATTTCGAGACATGAAAAGTGTCATCTAATATTTAGTGCCATGAAGAGTGCCATCTAATATCTAGAGCCATCAATATTGTTATCTAATATCTAGAACCATGAGAGAGTTATGTAGTTTCTGGAGGCATGAAGAGTGTCATGTAGTATCTCGAACCATGAAGAGTGTCAAGTAATATCTAGAGCCATGAAGAGTGTCATCAGATATCTAGTGCCATGACGAGAGTCAGCTGATATCTAGAGCCATGTAGAGTGTCATCTAATATCTTGAGCCATGACGTGAGTCATCTGATATATCGAGCCATGAAGAGTATTATCTAATATCTATAATCATGAAGAGTGTTATCTAATATCTATAATCATGAAGAGTGTTATCTAATATCTATAGCCATGAAGAGTGTCCTCTAATCTCTAGAGCCATGAAGAGTGTCTTCTAATATCTAGAGCCATGAACAGTGTCATCTAATATCTAGAGCCATGAAGAGAGTCATCTATTATATCGGACTATGAAGAGCGCCATCTAACATTTAGAGCCATGAAGAGTGTCGTCTGATAATTAGAGCCATGAAGAGTTTCATCTGATATCTCGAGCATTGAAGAGGGTCATCTAATATCTTAAGCAATTAAGAGTATCATCTTATATCTCGAGCTATGAAGAGTGGCATCTGATATTTCGAACCATGAAGAGTGTCATGTAATATCTCGAGCCATGAAGAATTTCATCTAATAT
>NW_013747409.1:0-1496 GCF_000517525.1 Limulus polyphemus
TTTTAAGCGTGAAAACTGTCCATATTTTGATGTCATGATATGTAAATTAAAAATTGTTATTTTACGGTGATAATCTTGTTTTCTTGTGCCCAATAATACATAATTTCATTTGATAAACACGTTTAGATTGAATGGTAATTTATAATCAGTCGCAAGAACGTCGAATCTGAATCACTTGAAAAAAACACGGGGGTGCTTAACTTTTTTTCAGGTGTATATATATATATATATTCAAACGTAATATAAATACAATCTTAGTGCTGTTTAACTCAGCTACAAATGTCTGTATCCTAACTTATAAATAATAATTCAATACGTAGGCAAGTTTCTATAGTTAATGAACCTTGTACTAGTTCAAAACAAGGCACTGTGTCAAGATGAGTTCTAACGTCACCTGCAGAAAACAGGGTATCTCTAAATTTGAGAGTAGCAGGGGAACATGTTAAGGGTGGTTTTAAGCGTGGTGGGGACAGGCTCTACGCTGAAAACATTTTTTGTACTTCTTTTTTCTTTTTCATTACCTGGAAAATTAAATATGCAACAAAAGTTGCACTTAATGGGCCTAATATCTTATAAGCCTAACGTACTTTCGCCGATAAAGAAAGGGTGTGCTTCTCTTCAAAGCAGATGTAGCTACGTCATTATATATACATAAAGCCTTTTAAATAGCATTTATTTAAAAAACTGGTTGAATTTCGCGCAAAACTACTCGAGGTCTATCTGCGCTAGCCGTCCCTAATTTTGAAGTGATATAACTAGAAGGAAAGCAGATATTCAACACCACACACAGTACCAAGTATTGGGATACTCTTTACCAACGAATAACGGGATTGACTGAAAAACGGCGAACATGTCCGGGAATGGGATTCGAACCTTCAGACTACGAGTCAAGTGCCCTAACCATAGGCTAATTAAAAAACAGTACGTCTCTCACTCATCTGTAACACCAAATAAACCATAGGTTTATAAACCCATTCAACGTGGCTGGGAGACGTTTTTTGTTTGTTTGTTATAAGCTCAGTTAGGTACATAATTATATTTACAGTTATACGACAAATTCAATTAGAGATACGCTGAACTTTTTTTTAAGTTTTGATTAGAAGAACATAGTTCATTCCTTTCAATGTCATTTCCAAAAACAAAAGTAGATTACACGACATGCTCTATCAGGAACTTAAATTAGTCGGCATCTCGAACGTTTTTCTTGGGCGTGAAGTATTTATAAGAGTTCTTCAAATCACCGTGACTTGGTTAGCATTAAAATACACACTTCCCGAAAACAGGAGTGTAATAAAGAAAGCGTTTACTTTTTGTTTTTGAAAAACTGAAGACTCATCTCTGGAAGTAACGGAGAAGACAAGCTCAAGCTGCTGATGGGAATTCTGGATATACAGTAGAAAGAGACCAATAGAGGAAATTACAGCAACAACCGGATCAGTAGGTGACTGTAAATTGTTGTTTACCTTTTCTGCACTAGGTTTGGATGTTTAGCTCAT
>NW_013747410.1:0-3830 GCF_000517525.1 Limulus polyphemus
TGTGTGATTACTGGCTATTATCCATATGGAGTTAAACTAAATATTCGGTTGAACTAGCTGATCAAAGCCCTTGGGTAGTTGTGTGTGTACTAATGACTGGCTATTATCCATATGGTCAAGCTTCAAAGTTATGGACGACTATACTTGAAGTGTTTCTGACGTACAATATAACCCACTTGTCCATAAGGTATCTATCAGATTGAAAATGTCAATACTATTTAACACGATAATTGGTAAAGTTCCACGTATAATATGAATATAAAACACAGTATACGAGGTATTGTTACATTTTAAAGCTGAAATTCCACCAAACTGGCAAACTGGATGACTTTTTTTACAGAAATGGTAAAAATTAATTTAGCAATGGAGATTACAACAGAAAGTTAAACGTTTCTCACCTAAATATAATTCGTTATATTTTAAATAAAAAACAAGTTCAGTTGACATAATCACTTTTCCTTCTATAGAGGAACAGCGCGGAAAATATTCCTCGTAAAACTGTCGCAAAAACTTAACAGTGCGGAAAATATTCCTCATAAAACTGTCGCAAAAACTTAACAGTGCGGAAAATATTCCTCGTAACACTGTCGCAAAAATGTAACAGTGCGGAAAATATTCCTCGTAACATTGTCGCAAAAACGTAACAGCGGAAAATATTCTTCGTAACACTGTCGCAAAAACGTAACAGAGCGGAAAATAGAAATCAATGCTAATTTTGCACTTAATTCCGTAACTGATGTTACAACTTGTAGCAGTTCCGAGTTCAACTTCTAAACTTTTTCTCTATTTTAATAATTGAGTTATCATCAGTAAACAGAGCTAAAAAAATAACCTCTTTTCCAGAAGCTTAGAATCAAACCTGTACAACAAAGCCAACGAGCTCCAAGAGGACATCAGCCTCAAACGCTTCGATCTACAAGTAGCACAGCTTCACTTCGCTGCAGTGAGAGCTCAGGTAAGTTTGTATCGGTTTATGGCATGACGTATGGAAGCGAATCGTGCTCAGGTAAGATTGTATCGGCTTATAGCAGAACGTATAGAAGCGAATCGTGCTCAGGTAAGTTTGTATCGGTTTATGGCATGACGTATAGAAGCGAATCGTGCTCAGGTAAGTTTGTATCGGTTTAGAGCAGGACGTATGGAAGCGAATCGTGCTCAGGTAAGATTGTATCGGCTTATAGCAGAACGTATGGAAGCGAATCGTGCTCAGGTAAGTTTGTATCGGTTTAGAGCAGGACGTATGGAAGTGAATCGTTCTCAGGTAAGTTTGTATCGGTTTAGAGCAGGACGTATGGAAGCGAATGGTTCCTGTTAATTTAGAAAGATGACTTCTTACTGGAAAACTTTTATGGGATTCAAAACCATTCCAGATATAATTATCTTAGAACCATTCCAGATATAATTATCTTAGAACCATTCCAGATATAATTATTAAGTGGCAAATATAGAAATGAATTGCTATAAATATATAAATAAAAATAAACTTCTTAGAAGTGATGTAGTTTAGTAACTACAATATTTTTATCGACCGTTATAACATCTGTTGTGAAGTTATGTACATCTGTATCAAGGTGAAGAACTGACAGCATATATAACAAAGAGAAAGACAGCTGAGTAGATCTTAATCTTTTAAATATGGCTTGGAAAGGTTCTAAGCTTAACTTTGGCTAACCCATTAACTTGTTCCTCGTGTATTGTATAAAAACAAGCACCATAGAACAGTCAAATATGTTGATATTTACACTGTGACTAAATATAATCAAACCAAACAAACTGTACCAAACCTGCATAATGCCAATAAAATTACAGACAGCCATACTATTCCCAGCAGTACTGTGATGAACGAGCTCACGGCTTCCAGGATAAAAATTACATGATAAATGTGTTGAAATTAAAGTTTTGGCTGGTGAAGGTTACTCCACGCGACAGTTTGGGGTGAAATTCCACACTTCAGAAGGAGATGGAAACTTTGAAGAAAGCTCGCGAAGCTAGTAATTTCGATAACAGAAGTATAAAACCCAAATTATCCAAAAGTTATATTAAGTGACTCGGATTATGTTCTTTACGGGATACACAAGAAACCAGTAGACATTTTACAGGCGTAAATGTCACCTCTTGAGCAATAAGATAAACATTAGTACAAAGTAGTCTCAATATATGTGTAATTGTTCAAAAACTGGTACTTAGGAGAGATGACCAAACCAAACGGCTAAAGTGAGTATCAGACTTCAAACAATGTGATGATGAAAGCTAGAGGAAAGTGCTCTTTGTAACTGAATTCAGTTTGTTTGGTCAACATAAAAATATATAGTAAAAAAATAATATGCGATCAACACAAGCGTGGGATGCATTTAAATGAAATATATTGAAGGTCTATGTAAACTGATGGCACCTTGACTGCTGAAAGGTATACCATTACTGTATATCACATGAATAAGGAACTCATAACAGAATATGTGTTTATTAAATCACTTTATTGAAATAGTTAATTAGTACTATCACCATAAACTGTAATGCGCTGAATATAATTTTTAGACTTTGTTATATGAAGTAACCATTTTACAAAAGTTTTAAAGAAAGACGTCAAACAGAATTAGCATAAACTGTACAAAATGTTAGAAATTTAAACAACTAAATGCAATAGAGATACAAAATAACTTTCCAGCCACTCCATGAATCGTCGTATTAAACAAGCAATATTTGCCTGCTTGCTAAGCCTTACTTGTCCGATCCATTGCTGCCAGTTTTCAGACTTCGAAATGCTTTCAACCACTTATTCTTCATGG
Organism: Limulus polyphemus; assembly: GCF_000517525.1. Lineage (NCBI taxonomy): Eukaryota > Metazoa > Arthropoda > Merostomata > Xiphosura > Limulidae > Limulus > Limulus polyphemus. The sequence continues at coordinate 2,787 of NW_013747410.1, forward strand.
TAGCCGTGCTTGAAGTGGACGGTTTTCTTTCACGTTGGAAGCTGTCGATCTCCTGACGATCTCCTTCTTTACCTCCGAACAGATTTTGCTGAAACATAGCAAATATGATTTTATGTCGGTTTCTGTCACCCATACACTTCGCACAAAAAATGTTTTAGAGATATCTACAAAGACAGATACAGGGCTGTTTATTTGTACTTCGAGCGACAGCAAGAAATGATTAGGAATCTATGTTCGTACAAGAAAATGTGATTCGCGTTTCACAAAAGGTTCTTTTGAGAGCCAAGAATAAACATGTAAAAAAGAAAAACATTAGAAAATTTTATTACATTTTATAAATACACGACATAAGTGTGAGAATGACACGTGCCTGGCTAATGTTCACGTGCCTGGCTAATGTTCACGGTGATAAATTCTCGACCTATATAGGAACAGAAGCGAAATAACTACTTTGTTGGAGTAGGAGTTTTGTGAAATGTGAAGAAGGGGTTAAAATAATCAACGATCTGAAGGGGTTAAAATAATCAACGATCTGAAGAGGTTAAAATAATCAACGATCTGAAGGGGTTAAAATAATCAACGATCTGAAGAGGTTAAAATAATCAACGATCTGAAGGGGTTCAAATAATCAACGATCTGAAGGGGTTCAAATAATCAACGATCTGAAGGGGTTCAAATAATCAACGATCTGAAGGGGTTCAAATAATCAACGATCTGGAAGGGGTTCAAATAACTCTTTCAATACGGGGTCAGTCAATGTGACGACCTTATAACCATTTTGTGCTTGTTATATTTTTCATGCTATAACTTTTAAATTAGTAATGTTAATGAAATTTGACAGATTATCAATAAATATTACAATGCTTTCATAAGCAAAATATCTAATTATTTTATTGAGTTGTAAGGTTTGTCAGGCAATGTTCCTCTCATGCCTTTTTTTTTCTTTTCACATGTTGCCTATCTATCATGCAAAGTAATTTTAATTTTAACATTAAAAATACTTTTATGCATCAGAAAATTTTGAAATTTCATATGCGAAATTTT
>NW_013747411.1:0-5555 GCF_000517525.1 Limulus polyphemus
AAAATTGCATGCAGGTATGGAAGCCATCTTTAGCTTGGACGAGATCTATAAACATGTCTAAAAATGGAGCCATGGTCGAGATGGTGTAATAATCTACATCTTTAAGACGTTTACAGAAATCAACCTGTTGAAGTAAGTACATCAACATAGTTGGACAATGAGTACCATCCCTGAGGTCAACTCTTCATTCAAATCGTTGATGGATCACACTAACCTAAAAATCCACTAAATCATCCTACAAAACATCATTGGCAAGATTCCAGAGAAGGCTTTAACTGGAAGTCTTACCTATCAGATCAAACCACTACTACCATCATCATTAGGTGGTTATCACAGTGGAAGATAAACCTGGTTCAACTGCCAACTCTTGCTGACAACCTGCTCATAATATACATCAGTGTAATGTGTGTAAGATGGGTCGTAGCTGCTCTGGCTTCCAGAAGATGCTTCTGTGAAGTATGGAAGCTGGTAATCAGACTGGATCATCATCAGTAACACTGGTATTCCTCAAGGGAAGCTGGTAATCAGACTATATACCCATCATAAACACTGATCTTTTTCAAGGGAAGCTGGTAATCAAACTGGATCATCATCATACACATTGGTCTTCCTCGAGGAATCCCACTCGTACTCTTTTAATTTGATGTCACTCTATGACCTTTATAGGATCTAACAATTATATATCCTGCGTTTCTCAACAATACTTCCTTACTTAATAATGCTATAAAAGCACGTTTGTACAATACTGTTATTACTGTTCGCTCTAATTGGGATATTAATCTGTTACACTCTCACACTTTTATACTTTCCAACCCCTGGCGTAGGAATATTTATCTGTCCAAATTCTGGGTAGTAGATAAACCTTTTTGTGTTCTGTATAAACCATCATCAGGGCTACTATCTACAATGTTAGATTGGAATATATTCAGCTACAATATATTTTAGGGTAACACTGTAGATATTAGCACTGATGATGGTAACTGTGTTACCGAAACTACTCAACTGTAAGTAATAATAAATATTTTGCCTTTCATTGTGCCAGAAAACGTCGGTTTTTGTGTTTTTTACTCTTAATATAGTAGCACAATGTACCTGGAAAAGAAATTAGCACAACATCTTGAATAATATAAAAGATGGTACTTCTGTTGTCGGTACCTTTACAGTCTGGTTAAAACAAACACGTTCTTTAGCACACACTAGATACTACTTGTTTATGTAAAAGTAAAATTATTACAGTAACCATAAACTAGCCATTATTTGCATCTATGTTGCGCCACAAGCGCCATCTAGTGATAATTAACATTCGTTTAGCAAGATTTCAGTAAAATGTCGAGGCTGTAAATATAAATTGCCACATGTCGTATTTTATAACAAATCTGTAACTTGAGTGATGTAAATACGTATATAAATATACGGTTATTATTTTAAAAACATCTTTTTATAATAGTAGCCCTGGATGTTATCTTACTTTGTTTTTTACTGTAGTGACAATTTTTTTAGCACGTGAATTATTCGGAATCAAGTCGACTGGGTTTATAGCGCGGCCCGAACGCACCAATAGTCAATTAGGTATGTTACCTTCTATGACACTGATTTTTAATCTTAAATGCACCATTTTAATCTCAAAATTCAAATATCCCCATGTCCCCCTGAATATGTTCATATCGCGTTTTCGGTAGTGCTGTGGTGCCTTTGGAATCTTTAATCTCTGACAACAAATTTTGGAAACTCTGATAGGTGATCATAAAGGACGTTGGACCATTTGACATCTCAGGTTGTGGGCCCTCTGTAATAAAAATTCTTGAATTCGCCAATGTAAAATAACTTATATTTTATTTAAATTATAAGTAGCGAAAACACTGTAGAGTTGGAAGCTACTGTCTGTAAGTCGTATTTAGGTCGGATCACTATCACAGTATCGATAAACAATTACCACGTGGTTTATTTTAAACGTTTTATACGTGTAGTTGATAATTAATTGCAAAACGTTGATATTAGAATTATACTTTAATTATAACTTGACTTTGTTAAAAATCCAAAAAACGCGGAGATGCATGATGAAAACGAGGTAATGAAGATGGATTATACGGACGTAATCTCGTGTATTGCATTTATGCTAACTGACTCCCGTCATCCGCACCTTAGGCCATAACGAGTCCTAAGTGTAAATACACGACTAATTTTATGTTGAAAACATTGTTGTGAAACGCCACATCCTAAATCGTCCATTGAATTTATTGTGAAAATTAAAATTAAGTAGTATTTATTTTCTACTGTTTATTCGCTTCAATTCGTGATTCCAAAGTTAAATTAAGATAGAAATTAACTGATTTAACGTTTACGTGAAAATGACGATTTGAAATACAGTTTCGTTCCAAAAGTATTATTTTGATTGAAAAAACTGTGATAAATTGAGACGGAGGAATGCTACTAGGTCTATTTAATTCATGTGCATGTCAGTTTTTAGTATTTGCTTGGAATGTTTTATGTAGTTATATTTTTATTTCTAGGATTGGTTAAATGGAAGGATACGGTAATGTATTTACTGAGAAATTATTGCAATATCTCAAGAGATAATAGATTCCCGTTGTTTATATTTAGTGTTATTTTACGAAACTAGTTTCATGTAATTAATTCCAATAACCTGACGGTATATCCATCTAGTGGAAACTATTGAAATTATTTTTGTTAAAATAGATAATAATATCAGACTTTATTTGAATTTCTTTTTTTCTAGGAAAATTGAAACCTACAGCAAGTATTTATTAGAAGTTTAAGAAAAATAAACTAAGTAAAAATATCATAAATCCTAACCTGAGGTATTGCTGGCCAGAATACCTTTCTTTGAATATATTTTATTTTAATTTAAACAACGAACAGTCTATCGGCATTCGTCTGTATATTCTCAACATTCATTACTTACATATAGCCTATTGTGTATCTTTATGCTTAAATGGAAAATATACATAGCCTCCGGTAACTAGATATTTATTATCAATTTTAATTAAATAAACTGGAGAACATCTAGGCGTTATAACACAACTGGCCTTCTCAGAAATAATTTATTTCTCTCTTGTAATTTACATAAAAACTACATTAGTAGAATATCATTATTCGAGTAATGTGATAAATTATAATACTTGTTGTCATTTTTTATTTTATAAATATTGCTTATTACTAAGACAAGCCGTTACTTGTACAAGAACATCTGTTTATGCTGTTCTTTTCCAACTACAGAATTTTCAATAGATATAATCAAGACGCAACATATGTAACTTAAATATCACAATTTATACTATGGGATTTTGTATTACAGAAACGTTGTTCAAACTGGAAAGCAGAGTTTATCGGTTTTATTACTTTCAAGAAAAGGTAAAGTGGACGTTAGGTTATTCAGGCTTCATGTTGGAAAATGATAAATATTTTTCAATGATTTTTCATGTAACTTAGGAAAATTGGATGAATGATTTGATTTATTTAAGTGCAAAATTATGCCCACCTCATAGAACCTCAAATCTTAATACACATTGAGACACACATGTGTGTAAGGGGAGGTGGAATTGGAATAATGATGTTTTTAAAGTAGGAAGTAGAAGCTCGGGTTTTGAAAGATGGATTGCTTCATCTATGAGCTATTAAACAAAATTCAAATATTTTCTATCAAATATTTTCTACCGTTAATATTCGCTAGAATAAACCGTTTATATTCTGTTGCAATAAAACCGTTAATATTCGCTAGAATAAACCGTTTATATTCTGTTGCAATAAAACCGTTAATATTCTGTTAAAATAAACCATAAACATTCCGTTACTACAAACCGTCATTATTCTGTTACAATAAATCATTAATATTCTGTTACAATAAACCGTTAGCATTCCTGTAAGATATACATGATTGTTTCACTTTCAGTTTAATTTTAGCATTATGAGTTAGATAATTTGTATAGCGTGAGTACATTTTTAAAAGTGATAGTTGTGCCAACTTTGTTTACGTAACTGTTTACGAATCATTAGTTATGTAGTTCAATTGTTGTGAATTGACGTCATGTTACTCGAATTTTCTGAATAGAAATAAATGTTCGTAAGAAAATGTCCGGATCCCCGTTTTTGTTGTAACGGAATGTTAAAGATTTATCGTAAAAGAATATTAACGGTTTGTAGTAATGGAATGCTAATAGTTTATTTTAAGGGAATATTAACGATTTGTAGGAACGGGAAATTAACGGTTTGTAGCAACAGAATCTTTATGGTTTATTGTAATGGAATATTAACAGTTTGTAGTAACGGAAAGTTGACGGTTTATTGTAACGGAATGTTAACAGTTTATTGTCACCGAATACTAACGGCTTTTTTGTAACGGAATTGTCAGGTCTTTACGTATGGGCCGGATTTTTTACAGGAAGTGTCCGTGACTTATTAGCGATAAATTTCATCGATAAGCACACAATCCACTTGTTTTGAAACAATATATTAAAACAAGTCAAACATATATACAAATGTTCGTTACAATGTTGGTTATTACAGTTGTATTAAAAGCTTTAAATAGTTGTCTCTTATTCATCAAATTCCACACAAACTGGTTCGGTTATTTAAGAACACAGTTTGACAAGATAAATTCTTCTTCTTTGCTCTGTTATTACAATACAGTCGGTGATAAATTCACTTACATTACATTGTTGATTACCAGAGTTTTATCCAGAGCTTTACATAATTATCTTTTTTCGTCAAAGTCCACACAGGTTGGTTCAGTTACTTTAGAACTCAATTGACAAGACAAGTTATTTCTTTTCTACTTTGTTATTACAATACGATCTGTGATAATTCACGTTAGAAATCTCCACTATATGCTCTTTATGGCTAAACTCACAATCACGCCGTCTAGGTCTATATATCTTAGACACCCTCTCACCCCTATAACGTTATGGAATTTTTAAATTGTCCCCAAATGTACAATTTACGATCAGTTAGCTTTTTGATATTATCACCAGTATATTTTGTATTTATAAAACTACCCGTCACAAAATCAGTATTCGTAACAAAAACTGCCATGTCACTAAAATGATGTAACAAGAATGCACCCGTCACAAGTTATCTTAGTAACAACGTGGCGGTTTCTGTGTTGCGATGTGTTACAGGGGGTACGGGGTGTCATGAACAGCGTTAAATAAAACATAAATTATAGTGAAATTACTGAGTGTAGGTCAGGAGAAGGGACCAGAGTAAAAACTTGAACCGAAATTTCTGTAGGAGGAAGTGGGCAATAAATGACTTTCCCTCAGGCACGAAGATTGCCAAAAAAGCATGTCTACATAGAAAGATGTCTCAACATATGACGTATGAAACCCTAAGACTATATAGCATTAGTAGAATAGTCAAAAACTGGATCATATATTTTGTTGCTCTTGTAAAAAGAAAACCTACAGACTAACACTCCAAATAACTTCGAAGTGAATAGCGTAGTTCGTGTTGAAAACGTAACTGACAGGGTTAAATAGCTTTGACTTCAATATCGTAGTTCATGGTAGCAGTTTCACTAAGTTTAATAGTACACGCGG
>NW_013747412.1:0-3133 GCF_000517525.1 Limulus polyphemus
TGTCTATAGACTTAAAACACAAAAAACTAGGTTTCAATTCCCGTGACAGACACAGCACAGGTAACACGTTGTATATCTTTGTGCTTTGCTATAAACAAACAGACATTTGTGTAGAGACCCTCAGTGGCTCAGCGGTATGTCTATAGACTTAAAACACAAAAACTAGGTTTCAATTCCCGTGAAGGGCGCCACACCATTCACGTGACCTCGATGACGCAACAGTATCATGTCTTACGTCGTAACATTATCTTTCAACGCTTCCCAAACAAGCATTTTAAGTTTGTTTAATCAGTTTACTCTCTGAAGTCAGTAACACACCTACACAACGTATCATTAATCTCATTTCTTTAAGTTACTTTTTTCAAATGGATAACAAAGCAGAACTAAAGGTTCATATTTTTCTTTAATTGTACCAGAACTGAACTTCAACTATTGTTAGAAATACACTGTTTTTCAATTACTTGAGATTTTACTATTCAACGACCATAAAGAGTAGAAACAAAAGAAAAGGAAAACAACTCTCAGGAGTAGAAACTTAGTACCAGGAATTAGACAGACACGTATGTTTTTTATGTAATTAGACACTAAACGTTTCGCTTTACACCTTGTTCAGAAGCGTTCACTAAAACATTGAGTGTCTAATTAACTAAAAACATTTTGGTGTTATAAAGTCGTTTATTTCAAGTATTACTATGTCTTCTATAAGTATGTTTGTTTATAGCAAACCACAAAGATATACAACGTGTTACCTGTGCTGTGTCTCCACTATAACGAACGAACGTTAACTTCAACAATACCCTGTGACTGCAGTTCAATTACTCACTATCTACACACACATTACCGCGTCACGTTGTCCCCCTCTTATATATACCAGCCTACCCCATCTAGTAAATACTAGAGCATTCCTGAAGGAACAAGATAGTTCTAGAAACTAGTTTGTTTTAGCGCGAATATTGAAATTAAGTGTATCGCAGAGTTATATTCGGAAAGAATAAACCAGTTTTATTAAGTAAAGACTTGTGTCGTCAAAGTTTCGTCGGAAACGAAATTACGGAAAGTTAATTAACAAACGGAGACGTAACAATATCATTATCAGCACGGTAAAAGCTTACGTTTCTGTATATGCCTTCAAATAAATCACATGCTTTAGCTTATTAGTGTGTTACATATTTTATACAAACCCCCTTTTTTAAAAAAACTGGAATACGAGTTTGCTAACGGACTGTTAAATTGTTTGCTGAAGGGGTGTCCGTCAGTTGCGTTATGTGATCAGATGACTAGCATACGAGCTTCTCAGATGGTTTGTTGTTATGGTAACCTTAATATTACACTAGCTCGTTGAGAAGATCTACTTTCTCAAATTGTACTTCGTTTGTTGAATATATGTATATTATATTAAATCTTTTGTTAACAGCAAGAATTATGCTATTCCATTTAAGAGTGCTGTACAGAGCATAATAAACTGGCGAGTTATCTACCACTTCGTCTTTTATTATTGTCATTATTTTATTGATAACTCAAACATGAAACAGGAGTGTCACGATCGCCTACCGTTGGGAAATACAAGTACATTTATCTGTGTAAACCCGATCGATAAAAAAAACATAGTTACAAACTGAGAATTTACTGGAAATTGTGTCACAGAACAATAATAGTAACGTTAAACTTAATAAAATTTTGTTAAAACAATCTTATATTTTACTCTTTCTCCAAAAAACATTAGGCCAGAGTCTTATCACTATAAGCAGAAGAAATAAATTTGTAACGGTCCAGTTTTATCAAAACACTGTCGATTTATTTCTTCAGTGGGCAGTAGTTAAAAATGAAGAAGGCCGTTCTCACTACAACTACTCGAAACGAGGTGGTAATCATAATGGAACGTCTTAACTTAGTTATAAGACTTTGACCTAAAATGTTATTGGGTAAATAACTAAATATTATTTGTTTTCTGATATTCGTGCAAACCTATCGAAGAGCTATATGTCCCTAATTATGAGGTGACAGGCAACTTGTCAACAGTACCCACCGCCAACTCTTGCGCTACTCTTCTGATTGAATATTTTGATTTTTCTATCATGCTTATAACACTTACGTGACGAACACGATTTTTTTGTGTATTTTGCGATAACGAATCACAAAACCAGACTCAGAGCTCTTAAAACTAACCAATAGGCACAACGCTCGGACTACAACTAAAAAATAAGTTATTTTATGATGGGACCTCCTTAGGTGAGCGGTAAGTTTATCGGTAGAACGTTAAGGTCCACGATTCGAGTCCCTGCAGAGGATAGAGCTTAAACATTATGTAGATTTCACTAAAAAAAAAATCAAACAATAACAGCGACTTTTATTACATGTAGCACACTAAAAGTAGCTTAAAACTAATGTTAGGTTTATACAAATGTTAGTGTGTAACTATAACCAGTGTACTAATAGTTACACACTAACATTTGTATAAACTACACTGGTTATAGTTACACACTAACATTTGTATAAACTACACTGGTAATAGTTACACACTAACATTTGTATAAAATACCTACACACTAACATTTGTATAAACTACACTGGTAATAGTTACACACTAACATTTGTATAAACTACACTGGAACCAGTGTAGATTATACAAATGTTAGTGTGTAACTATAACCAGTGTAGATTATACAAATGTTAGTGTGTAACTATAACCAGTGTAGATTATACAAATGTTAGTGTGTAGGTATAACCAGTGTAGAACAAATGTACAAATGTTAGTGTGTAACTATTACCAGTGTAGTTTATACAAATGTTAGTGTGTAACTATTACCAGTGTAGTTTATACAAATGTTAGTGTGTAACTGTAACCAGTGTAGTTTATACAAATGTTAGTGTGCAAGTATAACCAGTGTAGTTTATACAAATGTTAGTGTGTAACTATAACCAGTGTAGATTATACAAATGTTAGTGTGTAACTGTAACCAGTGTAGTTTATACAAATGTTAGTGTGTAGGTGTAGTTTATACAAATGTTAGTGTGTAGGTATAACCAGTGTAGTTTATACAAATGTTAGTGTGTAACTATTACCAGTGTAGTTTATACAAATGTTAGTGTGCAAGTATAACCAGTATAGTTTATACAAATGTTAGTGTGTAAC
>NW_013747413.1:0-1494 GCF_000517525.1 Limulus polyphemus
TGGTACAAAGCTGACTTCAGTAGATTTCTTATCATAACGTAGCTTCATGGAATCAAGAGACGTTTTTAAGTTTGAATGCACTTGATGATGAATATCATCCATCCTTTCCAATAACACTTTCATGAACTCTGGCACATTTTCAGGCAATTCTTTTTAAGGTGGGAGTCCTGTTATCAGGTCCACTGGCAACAGAAATTTCTGACCAAACATCAGCTTTGCTGGAGTGTATCCAGTGGCTTCATGCTCTGCTGTTCTATAGGCCATCAACAGTGGAGGGAATAAAACATCTTGGTGGCTATTACAAAACTTTGCCAATTCCTGTCCCAGTGTCCAATTGTACTTTACTACCATCCCATCAGACTGTGGGTGAAGTGACGTTGTCTTGGTCTTTTGTATGCCAAACAACTTGCAGCATTCATGGAACACAGCTGATTCAAAGTTACAGCCTTGATCTGAATGCAGTTCATATGGCATAGCAAACCTAAAGAAGAAATCACTAATAGCCGAAGCTACAGCTGTAGCTTCCTGATTTGGTATTGCATATGCCTCAGGCCACTTGGTGAAATAATCCATCACCACACAAATGTACTTGTTGCCAGCACGAGTTTGGGGCAAAGGACCAGCAATGTCAACAGCTACTCTTTCTATTGGTGCACCAACTTGATATAACTTCACTGGAGCACGTCCTTTATGCATGGGTCCACTTTTAGCACAACAAGTACTGCAGATCCTGCACCATTTTTCCACATCTTGCCTCATACCTATCCAGTAAAATCTCTATCGTAGGTGACTCATTGTCTTCTTGACTCCAGGATGTCCTCCTGTTAAACTATCATGAGACTGATGCAGCACAAGTTCTCACAACTTTCTTGGTAGAACTGTTTGCCAGTTCGTCACTTCCCATCTCCAAACAAGAATACCATCTTCAAGCTTCAACTGGTCTCATTGTGCCCAATAGTTCTTTGTCACAGGGCTTAAGCTAGACACCTTCTCCCAATCAGGGTGCAAAACGCTTGTAGAAAATCAATTATTGGCTTCAAATCTTGGTCTTTCTCCTATTCTGCTTTAATATCTATACCTGGTTCCACTTCACCATCATCAACTCCTTCAGTCACTTTGACTTCAGCTTGATGACACCTGGTTAATTCAACCTCTCTTTTGCAGCTCACTCTATCTGCATTTCCATGAGATTTTCCTTCTCTGTAATCAATATCATAATTATACTGGTATAACTTTCCGATCCAATGTGCCAGTTGTCACTCTGTGTTCTTTAATGATCTTAACCAGCATAATGCAGCATGGTCTGTTCTGATGATAAACATAGCCCCATAGAGGTAAGGATGGAAATATGTCAGACTCTTTACTATAGCAAGGAATTCCCTTCATGTTACACAGTATTTCCTCTCTGGCCTACTTAGGATCCTACTGAAGTAGGCTACCACATGTTTGTTTTCACCCACTTTCTCAGACAACACTGCTCCAATTCCGACATTA
>NW_013747414.1:0-1495 GCF_000517525.1 Limulus polyphemus
CTAAGTTAGGGTATCTTATAAAAAATTTAGGTAGCAAGGATACATAAAACTAGTATGTGATGATATATCTTTGTCCTGAAAAAATTAATTATACATTTTTTTTTTAGTTTCAAGACATATTCTACCTGCTAATGGAATGGAAGATCCAAATAATGATGCAGTTCAAGTAAGAGATGCAGATGGGTAAGTTATTTTTTATTCAATGCTTCAAGCAATTTTATAAGTTATTGTAGATGAATGTTGATAATTTTCAGTGTCCTGTCAAGCAACTGTTTTTGTTTTGATTTTTAATATTTATCTCACTGTGCATTATGAACATGCATGTCCTATGGCTGATAGAAAATAAGTATTCTTGTATTCATTTCTAACCTTTAGAATGGTGAAATATTACTTTTTGGTTTTCTCACTAAAGAAAAAATAATAATGTCATGGGTGTCTACAGAAATATTCTCAAGGGGGACAAAACACGTATGTACGGAATCAGCTTTCATAGTGTAAGTCAACAGACTAAAAGAATGTGTGTTTAAACATAAACACAACTTTAAAATTTTTAATAAAAGTTACTAAAAATATTTAGTTTAACTACGGTGTTAAGTTTACATCATAATACTTGCAATTTTTGTAAAATGTCAGGGACAGATGCCCCCTCTTGCCCTTTTTTCCTGTGGGTGTTCATGAATATTGTGCCTGAAAGATGAACATACAGTTTTATAAAAAAAACCAAGATTCCTTTACTTTTTTCAATCTAAACTCAACTGAGAATTTTGTGCTTTTATGAACAGCTAACTTAACTCATTTTCTTCATACTTTAATGTCTTTCTTACATAAGAGATATTTCCAAAGTTGTCTACTTCAAGTACATCACCTTACTAGCATTTAAGCTCATTTTTGGCACTGTAACCCAGTTTTTAAAACCATTCAGGCTTTTTTGCATATTCTCTTAATACATGTATCAACTGTTGAAATATTAGCATTCAAGAGACATTGCACAATATCTACCTGTTACTATCAGAATACAATATTCATATCAACATCTTGTGCAACAGTTCATGTAAGGCTTATTGAAAGTCAAGTTACACAGCCAAAAAGTAATAATAATAAAAGTATAAACCTGTATAATATGATGATTATGTGGGAAAACTGGTTTTTAAAACACCATGCCAAGTGTTTTGATGAAATATAAACTTTCACTTGTTTTTCTAATTAGTCTCTGAGAACATGATCTATCACCTTGCCAATGGTGGAAGTTAAACTAGTTTTTAGTCTTATTTAGAAGTAATATAGTATCATATCACAAGAAGATAATTATTTAGACTTCATCATTTTTTATTGGATCAATAAATAAAGATTTTGTTTAAATGATTATTAGTCTTATTGTGATATTCTCCAGCTAAAGCTTCCTACACCATAAAACCTGAAGCCTTATTGTTTTCAGGTTCTCCCTTTTCAGAAAAAATTAAATAAAAAAGGATTAGAATTTTCCACAATGCCAAAC
>NW_013747415.1:0-1496 GCF_000517525.1 Limulus polyphemus
TTTTTCAGATACCAGCAATCATCTCCAGTCGTATGAATTGTTGATATTCTAGGCATTACATCTACTAATATCAGCTGACTTAACTTTTGAAACCTAGTGAATGATATGCAAACAAAACATACACATATATGGTGTTGAAATTCAGTATCATTTCATTAGATAGTTCGAAAAGTAAGCGTCAAAATGCTCTCTTGGCAGTTAAATCACTAAACATCTCAATATTCGAACAATATTGAAAGCTCTTTTCTCACTCATCACCGTAACTTCAAGGGGACTGAAGCCACCTTTGCGGTTGCGCATCACCATGGATTACTTGTTCAGGTTATGTATCTCCCCCCCCCCTCCCGTGACTCTTTTTAAACACCTAAAGAAAGTTCGAGGCTGCTTTCCACTTCTTATTCATCTGCGTCTCCTGGTCATCCCAGGATTACAGATTCTCTTCGGAAATATACAACTTCAGTTTATTACCGTGTTCAACGTGCTTTCGCGCACCATGTGAACATTAAAGACAAGGCCCAATTCAGCTGGATGTGAATGGCTTACCTGCTGCTGAAGCATACCGGAGCCATGCCCAGTCTTCTTGTTTAAACTGACAATCTTTCAATGCCATATCATATGTGTTCTGTGCACTGAGTCGTGTTTTGCCAATTATTATTATAAATTAGAGAACTATACCATAGTTAGATAACATTTATTAGAACACTTTATTTTATTTATTTGGTAATAATAATAAAATGTTTCATTTGTTTTAAAGAGAAACTATGTTAATTTCTTTTTCTTTTTTGCTCGAGTCTGATTCTTTCAAATTCTGATTACTTTTCCCGTGAACTCTCCATCTTATTGTGTGACTTAATTTATTTATCTGTCGCCCAAGTAAACCTTAAAATATCACATTGGAGCTAATTGATATTATTTCTTTTTGTCATAATCTTAAGAAAGGTAAATAAAGTTGTCAGTAAATGTACAAATAATAATATGTATCACTTACATTTTTTTTGATAATTTATATATATATATATATATGAAACGAAAACTGACTTACTTTTAAGTCAGAGTAACTTGCTAAGTCCTTGTTGAAATTTATTTCCTAGTTCCTAAAATTGCAACTTATCAAAAAAAAAAAGAAAAGAAAAGAAACCATGTGTTGCGTCATCGAAATCGCGTGACTGGTGTGGCGCCACCTATTTTCTAGAACTATCCTGTACCTTGGCGAATGCTCTAGTATTTACTAGATATAGGGTAGTCTGGTATATAAAAGAGGGTGGCAACGTGACGGGAAGGTAAGGTAATGTGTGTGTAGATAGTGAGTAATTGAACTGCAGTCAGAAGTATTATTGACGTTCGTTGATATAGCGTTTGTTTTAGCGCGATTGTTGAAAATAAGTGTATCGTAAAGTTGTATTCGGAAAGAATAGACCAGTTTTATTAAGTAAAGAAATTGTGTCGCTAAAGTTTCGTCTGAACGAAGTTACGGAAAGTTAATTAACAAACGGAAA
>NW_013747416.1:0-1496 GCF_000517525.1 Limulus polyphemus
AAAACGCAAAACCTTCCATTACTCCCTTAAAACAAACAGTAGGAAAATAAAAGTCTGCATTTAACTACGCAACGTTAAAGTGTACCTACATACCAAATTTGGTGAAGAATCATCAATTTAGGACCCTCTGGTAAAAAGAAGTCGAGAAACAATCAGTAACCAAAAGCTTCGCTGCAGTACACATACGCTTTCAGAAAAGCCAATAAAAGAGTAACATAAAACGACCACAAAAATCGTAATAGTAATACTAGAAATTTAGAATTTTGTATGTAAATGCTCAAGGTTTCCACGAACCTTCATATGAAATTTGAAGAAGGTTCGTCTAAATGGGACGAAGTACCGGTACAAAACGCAAAACCTCCCATAACTCCCTTAAAACGAATAGTAGGAAGGTGAAACTTCGCATGTTACTGTGGAACGAACTAGTTCATATACATACCGAATTTGGTTAAGATCCATCGATTTAGTAAGCTGTGGTAGCAGGAAATCGAAAACCGAGGAGTATCAAAAAGCTTCACTGCAGTACACATACTTCTTCAAAAAGCCTTTTCGGCACTGAATGTAGCAGATATAGTGTAACTAACATATTGTAAAACATCTTTGTTCTTCTTTACTTTCACTCAGAAGTTCTTCGGATTCTAAGAGTATTCTTAGCCATATCTAACAGTAACTTTTAACTTCTCAGACTGTATCGTAATACGGAAGCTAAGGGTGGTCTAGTTGTTAGCATACTCGAACTGTGAATCTGAGGGTTCTTTATTCGTGACACTTTCCGTGAAAACGCACTCTGCATTTAAGGGCCGTGGATGCACTGTAAGAGTGACTGTTAAATCCAGGTATTTGATCAGATAAGAGTAGTCCAGGGGTTAGCGGTGGGTGCAATCCCTTTATTCTACCAAGTCAAAATTAGGGGCGGTTGTACACAAATAGCCCTTGTGAAGTTTTGCGCAAAATTAAAACAATGTGTAATAAGGTTTTCTCGTAAAACTCTTTCTTACAAATATCTTTACTACAAGTTAATAAGTGAAGGCTTGGTCACTTATGAATGAATCATCAAAATATTTCTCAACATTATTGTTGTTAATTAGCACTGGTTTGAGACTAAAACATTAAGTCAGCTTTATCGTTATGAACCTTGTAGGTTGATGTCTCATACACAACTGTTTTATTTGGCAGTTTGTTTGAGACTTTCAACCTGATGAGCTCTGACACTGTCGAGAGGCCCCATTAGCAACGGTCTACAACAAACATAGAGTTGTTGGAATGGTATTAATACACTTTTTTGTAATAGAAACGTGTACTGAGCTAGATGAGGATGAAGAATGCCAATCTTTTCTTTGGTTTGTTTGTTTGTAATTAAGCACAAAGCTACACAATGGGCTATCTGTGCTCTGTCCACCACGGGTATCGAAACCCGGATCTTAGCGTTGTAAATGTCCATAGACATAGCCACATCGGGCTATTTAAAATTAATCTGTTAATTATATTCGAAATAG
>NW_013747417.1:0-2340 GCF_000517525.1 Limulus polyphemus
AATAATATAGGTTAACTTTTTAACCAATAAAATAACTAGATATATAGTTGGGAAGAGAGAACTTCGTTCTCTCTTTCTTCAAACTAAACCCCTGCCACGTCCATTCCATTCCTTTACAGGAGTCTGGTAACAATAGGAGGTTTCTACTCGGTACGCGTTCCTACAGCTAATCAAATCTTTCCTTCAGATGCAGGTGTAGCTCACGCTATCAAACAGTAGACAGACGATGGTAATTAAAAATTGAAACGTTTCTCCATATTTCTCGAAAAGCATTAGGACTTACGCAGTAAGGACTCAACTTTTAATCGCTGTATAAGTCCTGTGCTAGACAGCTTTGTTAACAGACGTGCAGTATGTATGATTAATGAATGTCTAGAAAATGCATCGCAGATAATTTTAGAAAGTCAACAAAGCAAGCTAAGCTAAGGATAATTAATAGGTATTTAGAAAATTAACTCCTGCTTACTGAATAACTTTATAAGGAGGAAAAAGGAGAGATATACCGCAATAATTCTAATAATCGCATTTTTTAAAAGAACAAAAATCATACTGCTGGTATGTAATTCCCTTATTTGTAATCAAATCTATCTAGATAGCCACCAAAGTGTCTCTTGTTTTACTTTATACCCTATATAATTATTTTGTAAGCTTTTGTTACTCTATGAATATTTTGTTTTGAAATGCCGATCTTATATTGTTTGTTTGTTTGAAGTTATGCACAAAGCTACACAATGGGCGATCTGTGCTCTGCCCACAACGGGTATCGAAACCCGGTTTCTAGCGTTTTAAGTCCGCAGACATTCCGCTGTGCCACTGGGGGGGCGACTTTATGGGGTGCTCGGGAACGTCTGTTCCCCTTCAACCCCGTGCGTGTACCGAGTAGAAACCTCCTATTGTTACCAGACTCCTGTAGGAACGCGTACCGAGTAGAAACCTCTTATTGTTGCCAGACTCCTGTAGGAACGCGTACCGAGTAGAAACCTCCTATTGTTGCAAGTAACACACTCGGGTGTAATTGAAAATAAGTCAGTTTAAAAAAAGTAAATTCAAGAATTACTCATTTTGTTCTAATTTTGGACTATTTAAGCATCTGATAATGTTTGATTTGAAATATTTATTTCTCCAGCAAAATATATTGAGGGCTGCTTAACGTTCTTATGTGTGAAATTAACATAGAAGTAGAGAATCCTACTCAGCATTATTGTGTACAAAGACACGAAGTGTATTGTGATATTATCGTGTTTGTATAATATCTGAAGGTAAGGTTAAGTACACGCTTCGCTAGATACATAGAGCAAAATGTTATTTGTTTATTGTTCCCCTAATTAACCTAAAAACATGCGGATCGCTATTCGACAAACGTGAACACTTAGGAGTAGTCCAGTTTGTAACTCTGGAATCTGGTTAATGTTAATTAGAGGATTGTGTGAAGTACTACAGATTATAGGATTATCGATGTTAAGCTGAAAATAGAACTTGTAATTCAAGTGGGAGCATGATATAGACAAGAATCCATAATCATATTATTATGTTCATTTTATTTTATTTTGTATGTTCAATTTACTGACTGCTGAACACAAATTTAATGACATGAAACTCATTTTGAGTGAATTAAGTTTGAATGGGTAATAAAGAAAACTTTATTATAGATTTAACATAATAAAAAAATTGAAAACATTTCGACAAGCTTTTGTCATCATCAGTGACTCAGCGGTAAGATTCAGGGCTTATAACACTAAAAATTAGTTTTCAATACCCGCAGTAGGAGAGCACAACTACCACATTGCGAAGCTTGGCAATTAGCAAAAATAAAGTGGGTTGAGTCTCTTCTATAAGAAACATTTTTTCTTCTCCTCTAGCAAGAGTCTTTAATGAACTATGACAGATTGTAATGTGACATTAACTGTGAACGTTATTACGTATACTCAAGTTGTTGTTACTATGAACTATGACAGATTGTAATGTCACATTAACTGTTAACGTTATTACGTAAACTCAAGTTGTTATTTCTATGAACTATGACAGATTGTAATGTCACATTAACTGTGAACGTTATTACGTATACTCAAGTTGTTATTTCTATGAACTATGACAGATTGTAATGTGACATTAACTGTGAACGTTATTACGTAAACTCAAGTTGTTATTTCTATGAACTATGACAGATTGTAATGTCACATTAACTGTGAACGTTATTACGTATACTCAAGTTGTTATTTTTATGAACTATGACAGATTTCAGTGTGACATTAACTGTGAACGTTATTACGTATACTCAAGTTGTTATTTCTATGAACTATGACAGATTGCAATGTCACATTAACTTGTGAACGTTATTAC
>NW_013747418.1:0-2557 GCF_000517525.1 Limulus polyphemus
TTTACAAGTTGTACATCACAACAGGGCATTTCAAGGGGAGTTAAAAAACATTTAACTTAAAAATAACAGTAAATCATTTTATCATTTTAAAAATTTTCTAAACAAATAATTTCTTACCTTAAATTTACTTACATTATTTTCATTATTATCGTTGAAGGTAAATAATTAAATATTTTTAGTATAACAGAAATATTTTATGTATAAACTCCATTCTAACTATTGAAATACGATATTGTAATCACTGCCTGAGAATCAATGATTATTCATCTGAGGCGCCCAACGGCCTTGAGCGACCTGGTTAATCAAATAAATCCTATTAGAATAAACATAATTTTATTACTTGTAAGTAATAAATTCTATTCTTTATAAATAAAAACAATAAATATATCAATAAATATCTCACAGGAAATTTTTTTAGTAAAATTGGCCTTTTATACTTTCTGCCGTTTTTAGAATTATGTGATATTATATTTTTATTATATTATTATGTAATGAAGCATTTGACTTTAGTGTAGTTGGATAATTCCCATCTCTCCCATCTCAAAGTTTTATACCGAATTAATAACTGTATCGCCCCTCAGTGGCACAACGGTATGTCTGCGGACTTACAACGCTAGAAACCTGGTTTCGATACCCGTGGAGGACAGAGTACAGATAGCTTTGTGGTTAACTACAGACAAACTACATTAGTGTATCAATGAGAAATAAAGAATTCTTAACGTTTGGGTGCTTAAAATTTTATTAAATAATAGATTTTTGACCTTTAGTTTTTTGCCAAATCCTTAAAAAACTGTTTCAAGCTAAAAGTCTTTATCAGTTCCTAAGCCTAAGTATTTTATAATATCAATTTTTTCAATTTACGAATACTTACAATTATTATTATTTATACACCCATTATTATACAGTTTGAAAGCCCCCCCCCCCAGTGGCACAGCGGAATGTCTGCGGACTTACAACGCTAGAATCCGGGTTTCGATACCCGTGGTGGGCAGAGCACAGATAGTCCATTGTGTTGCTTTGTGCTTAACTTCAAACAATTTGAAATCAGTTTCATTTATAATATTTTTATGTTTTAATTCAGAAACGTATATTTGGTTATATTAATAGATAATCTGTTTCCAGAACTAAATGTTCATGGTGCATCATTAGCAAACATAGTCATTTTACGATTCAGATATAGATCACATAAATCATCTACGTATATTATTTAAAAAATGGATCCAAGTACAAACCATGTGGAACACCATACTTTAATATATTCGAATCACTAAAGTTATTTTTTTATTTTTACAGTTTATATAAGATTTAAAACATTCTAATGCAATGAAACTTAGTGAATCTGCTTTTCACCATTTTTTTATATTTTTTTACTGATAACAATGAAATAGGTCTGTAACTTACGTAATCAGTCTTATCATCTTGTTAATGTATTGGAATTACTATAGTTTTTTTAACTCCCCTTGAAATGCCCTGTTGTGATGTACAACTTGTAAATGTTTTTTTAACTCCCCTTGAAATGCCCTGTTGTGATGTACAACTTGTAAACAACCTGGGTATGTTAAAATTTCTTAGGTAAATTAACATTTTAATGTATCATATTTATAATTTATTTTCATTGAATTATATTATATTGTAATACCAATAATTAAAATTATTGAAATAAGAAATATATATATTCTATAATGTAAAACCTACGCTTACTTACTTTTTGGTCTAAAATATGTTTATTTCATAACTTTTTCTCACCTTCTTAATTTTCTCGTAGGTAGCGCTCCGAATAAGGCCAATTTTTCCGGACGAACTGTACAAAGGAGCAGGACATTTGGCCCACAAAGTGGACAAAAAAGTTAGTAACCATTATTTTCAGTAACTCTTATATAACTCCCATACACAGTATTGCATTTTATGAATCACTTCTAACCTTCTAGATCACTTTAAAAGTCTTCGTTTCAATGTTAGATTTAGAGCCAAACAGGATAAAAATGTCAGTACTTACCAGGCACATAACGTGTATAGCATTTGATAGATGCTATTTGTAAGTTAATTATATTTAAATACCATTCAATTATATTAGATCCTATCTGGTCACCAAGGGCTTTCTGTTTCCAGCCACCAATAACTCCATTGTACCGCTCTTACTGCAAATGTAGTTTAAACTTTAAAGAAGCTACCTAAAATTTGTAGCTTATGAGGCTTTATATCAACTGTTTATGGGAAAAATATTGATCTCCGTAACCCCCAGGTGTATTGAAAAAATAAAAAACTATAAAGGTTGTTCAGAGTTTTAGTAAATGTTTATCACTTAAGAGGTCTGGCCCACAAGGACAAATAATTGAAATAATTCCACATATTAGAGCAAAATTACAATGTTTGCCTTCACATATTAAGCATTTTTTTAAAACTAGACGATGTAAGTATAGCGTGAATATGAGTTATAGTTGTGTTACGACAGCAGAAGTCACGTGATGCTCGGAGCATGCGCGCTGGAGTTTCTCGATGGATCATGAATTATCGAGGAACCCCGCGAATGTCCGAGTATTTGCTAGGCGCCCTCTTT
>NW_013747419.1:0-1494 GCF_000517525.1 Limulus polyphemus
CCATTACAGACATGATGTATTATATTGTATACACATAATCCATTACAGCCATGATGTATTATATTTTATACACATAGTCCATTACAGCCATGATGTATTATATTTTACACACACTAAACAACTGCATGGTTTGTCTCTACTACTGTCTGTGTCCTTTCATGTATTTTTAAATTACAGTTACATAAATTTGTTCCCACAAACTGCCCAACTGTAAGGTTTCCCTCCTATGTATAATATGTTATTTAAGGTTATTCACTGCTTAACATTCCTTTCCACACATTACAAAACTGTACTGTTTATCACTAATATCTCTAGTGACAGACTACATGGAAGGAAGGTAGTCAACAATGCCTAATATAAACTCTAGGGTTACTCTTTACCACCCAATAGTAGGATTCATTGTGACATTACAAAGGTGAAAGAGCAAGCATGTTTAGTAACATGTTTGATCCCACAACTCGTTCATTGTGAGTTGAACATCCAAACTAAAAGGCCACACCAGGTTTTAATAATACATACTTTATTTGATGAACTTTTAAATTAAATTTAATGGTTTTTACAATGAATGTCAACCATTTAATATAAAAATATTTAAGATGCAATTTATACAGTTTCACACTTTATAAAATATTTTTCTATATTGAATTACTACTGAAAACAGAGAAATGTAGGTATAAGTCCATATTTAAGACAGTTTAAATTCAGCTGTGTAAATATGATGGTATATTGTTACAACAACCAACATTACTTTAAGTTAGTGACTTCTGGGTTAATTCTAAGAGATATCTTCCCATTTTAAGTGGTTGTTTATAACCAAAATCTTCTAATACTCTTTTCTCTGTACATGTTGACTGACATCAATATTTTAAAGTTCCTTTTCAAAATGTGTATATTGAATTTAAATATCTGGAAATGTCAAGATTTAGACAAGATAAAACTGTTTATCAATATCTTATTTATTTTTTATCGTGTTTCGTACAGGATAATCTAAGTACAAATTGAATGACTACTTTCTTCAACATAAAAAATTACGAGACTGGAGGTTTGGAGTCAATCAAGCCCCAGAAGTCTGTAAGTGTTTATTCAACTCCATGAAAATCAATCACAGCAGCACATTCTCAGTATATACTGGAATATTAATATACACAGCGTGGTCACAAGTAAATAGACACCACCTTTTCAGAAAAAATGAAAATTTTCAGTCATATTCACATGAAATGATATATTTATAATTTAATTCATATCTAGTAGTTCTTCCTTTCGCTTTGCTCTTCGAAGTTGGTTTTTTTGTTGTTTCTTGAGTTGCCGGTCGAGTATGGCCCAAAGGTTTTCGATGGGGTTCATGTCATGAGATTGGCTTGGCCAGGGCAACTTCAGGAAACCATTTTCTTCCTGACACTTTTGGGTGTTTCTAGCAGTGTGAAACGGTGCTCCATCTTCCTGGAACAACGTTGTGTTCTTGTCCACAAAACCCGGGGAATAAAGTGGCAAAAA
>NW_013747420.1:0-2140 GCF_000517525.1 Limulus polyphemus
GAGCCAGAAATTAAATAATGAGTAAAAATAATCATTCCAGTGTTTCTTATAATTATATTTAGGATTGAATCAGTCATCTACATTACCTGTTAAAAATTGAACTCACGCCCTTGAATTCTTTTCAATGTGGGAGGGGTAGCATTCTGTGTATTTACCTCACCCCTCTTTGAAGTGTTTAGAAACACGTTGTTTAATGCTACAGTAAACTTAAATTGGGTTTCCAGCACTTGTGTTATCATATATAAGAACTAATACATGTGTAAATTATAATACAGTTTTAAATCACGAATAATAAAATCTAGTAATAATAAATCATTTTGATTTTGCAAGAAGAGTAAGAGTAGAGCTGGAAAACGTATAGGAATCTGTGAACCTAGTTCCCAGGAAGTTCTTAGTCCTGGCAGAAAAATTATATCATAATTTATAAAATCTTGGACTATTTTCTGATACTTAACAATATTTTAAATAAATCTTTCTTCCCTTATTAGAAATATTAATTTGTTTTTTCAAAAGGTGGCATGAAACTTTATTTTTCTTTGCTTAAGAGATTAGAATTCTAGAAGACTTTGAGAAAAGTCAAATAAAATTTAGCAATTATAATTAACAATTACAACATATAGAAATGGTTTTATATTAATAATTCAGAAACAAACTGCATAATATGGCAGCCTCCAATGATAACACAGGCCTGCGATGGTTTTATTGTCTTGACATTTTTACATGTTCTACAATAATTCCTGTACTCTGAATCCGAAGATGATATCCATCTTTCTTCGTCACGTACAGCTTTTTGACAAGACGTCATATGTACTTTTACATAAGTGAATCGTTTTCATTGAAATCAGGTAACATCTTGTTATGCTTAAAATGTTGACAATCACTGGCTGTAGATTTCTCTACACCAATCGCGAAGTGAGAGTCCTATCGATCGTTCTAGAACTCAAACATGATAATAATAAATGTTCATTATGGTAAACGAAGAAAGTAAGAGCTTTTTTATTCTTTTCAATTTGTAACATATCCTTAGGTGACAGAAAAAAATGAATATTATTATCGAAATCTGCATAGCTAAATTATGAAAAGTCCGTTATTTATACCAAAACAACTTTTACGAAATTTGAGTTCTCAGCCCTGTGTTATCGTTTATTCTGAAACATTTGTTTAGGTCAGTAGAATTCTGATGGTTCGAACTCTCCCAGAAGTGATAATTTAATATTTTTTTTCATATTGTCATTCTTCATAAATCATAAGGTCTTTGTTCTCCTGACCTTTGTTACAATTGTTTGTTTCTGGGTATTTATCAGAACATATTTGATGAGTAACTAGTCCCTTGCATTCTAACACATATTTTGGCTTTTGATTGGTTGTCTCTATTATCATCACTCATAGTACTCAATTTTATACCAAATTTCAAGCATGCTGGTATATGTTGAAAATAATCATTGTTTTTCAAAATACAGTTTGATAATCGTTTTTCGAATTTACAGAAATCAAAGAAAGCCTACAACAAATAAGGTATAACGTTGTGCTTTAGTGAGGTTCCTGCAATAAAAACGTGTGCTAAATGAGCTACAAAAGGACGGTCAATCCCACTATTTGTTGGCAAAAAGAGTAGCCCAAATTAGGGACGGCTGGCGTCAACTGCCCTCGTGTAGCTTTGTGCGAAATTCAAAACAAATAAACAAACAAAAGATCTTTTGAATGTTCCATGTGTGTGTATGTGTTTATAACTTGAGGCAGTTTTATAATGACTCCTGTTATAACATGTTTAAGCAAAAGAACAGCTTTTTTGGAGAGTGTAAATCACTGAAATGATAGTTTAGTGCCTCACAAGTTGTCTTCTTATTAGCAGGATGCTCTAAACACTTGTATAGAATTTAGTTGCCAGTTAGATAAAGCCACAGATCAGCGTAAAAACTATGACAGCCATAATACTTGTAATGAATTGTGTTAATTGAATCTTATTTGCATCTTTTTTGTTATTGTTCTTATTGTATCGTTGTATGTGAATAACAACAATACAAATAAGAACTTTGTATAGAGAAGTCAGACAAGCTATTTTGCCTACAATTCTATATGATATATATGTAGATCTATATATATATAGAGAGAGAAAGATACCACCTCTTTAATATGAGAA
>NW_013747421.1:0-2468 GCF_000517525.1 Limulus polyphemus
GCCTCATAAATAAAACATGAAAAGGTGCAAATACAGAAGTAGGATGAATTCTGAACCTGAACTGGGGTTAATACTGATGAACATTGCAACCAACATTACAAAACTTTCTTCACAAAACCAGTCGCAACCATCGCATTAAAAATACAAATTCTGTAGTTAATATTAATAGTGATTTGTATGCACTTATTTTATTATTTAAAATATCTTGCTATTATGTGGTCTGTAGAGCTACCCCCCCCCCCAAAAAAAAAGAAATTCGGTGTTCTGCAAAAAAAGAAAAAAAGTTTGAGAAGAACTGTTTTATTATATAAAGATACGTCACATGTATTACTTAGTTGTTTCTGTAACTCTGACACTCTAGGTGATGGTGTGAAGTTCGGGTTACTTCATTTTTCTGATTACGTTTTGGCATTTTGTCATGAAGCAGTTGAAAAATGTTTTACATAAGAAGCAGTTTGTATTCATCTTGCTGCTCACACGTTCCACAGCAAGGAGCTTGTCTTCAGCGTTGATGGATTGAAAACTACAATTGAAAGGACTCACCCATTATTGAATGTCATTCCAACAGAGCTTCGGAGTGTTAGCATCTTTTCTCCTCGTATTCATAGACGTTGTTTCTCGTGTTCCTTACAGAAGATTTATCAAACGAAACTCTTTTGTTATTACATAATCCAAGAAGCGGTTTGGAAATTCAGCAGCCAATTCTTTCACGACAAAAAAAAACTTCCTCAAACGTCTACTCTAAAGATTTATGTGGTTAACTGTATTAACAAGAGGTTAGCATGTTAGATATTCGCGTCCACGCCCCTCTAAATTAGCCAGACAGTACACTAATTTATTACGTGGACAGTAAGCAGCATAGAACGTTGAATTTAGGAAGAAATGATAAGTGCTGGTCGTTACATAAAACTGCAGAGGATATTCTTGCTCATCAACCACGAAATTAGATTATCGAGCCAATACAGACAAGTCTCAAATGTCTCTCCAACTTCATCTTTGTATAGAATTTCGCTAAAATTCCCTCTACTGAACTCACTTCTACGTGTTTCCATATTTCTATTTTCTTTCAGATACCACGAGATCCAAGAAGCACGCAAACTCCTTTTGAAACAGAAAGTTACATGTATATATATGCGTCTAAAGTTTATCCATTCGAAACGTTACCTGGGCAGAAACAGTGAAAATCAAGTAACATCGGATTGAACTGAAATTATACATTTTTCAGGGCCAGACAAAAAGATGAACTCTTCACATTTTTGTTTCATTTTTTCATATGTTTACGGTACGTGCGAGTATATGCTGTTGCTTGATAGTCTCCAAAAACTAAAAATACAGAGTTTCTCCCCTACACTTTAGTCTTGTGCAGAATTATTCATGATTTACAGATCGGTCAACAAGTCGTTATTTGCACCTATGTAATTATTACATCATGTAAGTCATCCAAAGGAAAGTGGATGCCATTATTTCTTAGTATTATACCAAATGTCAATAATAGGCGACGTATTTTTCTCTTGTGTTTGGGTATTGGTCGTTAATTTTGTCATTCGCCATGCAGACACAAACATATATTAAAAAAAAGACCTATAACCTACAGTTTCTGATGGCGTAAGCAGTAATATTACCTTATAACCTACAATGTCTGGTGTCGTTAGTAGTAATATTACCCTATAACCTACAATTTCTGGTGTTAGTTAGTAGTAATATTACCCTATAACCTGCAATTTCTGATGTCGTTAGTAGTAATATTACCCTATAACGTACAATTTCTGATGTCGTTAGTACTAATATTACCCTATAATCTACAATTTCTTATGTCGTTAGTAGTAATATTACCCTATAACCTGCAATTTCTGATGTCGTTAGTAGTAATATTACCCTAAAACGTACAATTTCTGATGTCGTTAGTAGTAATATTACCCTATAACGTACAATTTCTGATGTCGTTAGTACTAATATTACCCTATAACCTACAATTTCTTATGTCGTTAGTAGTAATATTACCCTATAACGTACAATTTCTGATGTCGTTAGTAGTAATATTACCCTATAACGTACAATTTCTGATGTCGTCAGTAGTAATATTACTAAAGCTATTATTTATTTGAAGGTTTATATTTGTTTGTTTGTTTGTTTTTAATTATGCACAAAGCTATACAAGGGCTATCTGTGCTCTGCCCACCATGGGTATCGAAACCCGGTTTCTAGCGTTGTAAGTCCGCAGACATACCGCTGTGCCACTGGGGGGGGGGGCTTGAAGGTTTATTATATCTTTTAGCACTGCTGCGTACCCTATTATAATCCACGTTAACGTCTTCTGATAAATTTCTCTCTGTTTCCACTAAGACCGGACTAATCTCTGGAAGCAGGTTAACCCATTTACATACAAGTCTTTAAGCATTCTTTCTTGCAACAGAAGGTTAACTAGCATTACATTTTATCTTCTACTCTATAATAGCATTAATACCAAG
>NW_013747422.1:0-1493 GCF_000517525.1 Limulus polyphemus
GCTTGCTTCACTTGTATCTTAAGTTGTGGACCGTCCAAGGCATCTACAAACTGATCCCTCAGCAACAGCTTCAGGACATCGGGTGGTGCAGTTGGGTAGGCCTTGTGTGCCATGCTTTCCAAGTCCTGTGCCAGCTCTTGCAGGCTCTCCCCTTTAGCACGGACTTTCGTTCTAAACCTAGCCCTGTAGACTTCTGACTGATTGTGGGTTCCATACCTGAGTTCTAGAGCCGCTACCAGTGCTCTATAGTTGTGTCTGTCGGCTGCTGACAACTGTCCAAGTATATCCAGTGGTTGTCCCTTCAAGCTCGTTGCCAGATATACTGCATTCTGCTCCTCTGTCCATCCGTTCATCTCTGCCAGTCGCTCAAACAGTGCTCTATATGCTTCCCACGGTGCTTTCCCATCATATTCCTGTGGCTTCCTTCTTACTGAATCACTCCTAGTACTGACATTCATATCTGGGATGTGACATCTAACGGGACTGGATATATCTACATTAGGGTTTAGCTGCGGGCTCTGGAAGGTGCTTGTCATTGTCTGGGGCTGGTTTAGTCGATGGTTAATGTATCCTCCTTGTGTAAAAGATAATAAATCGTCCTTTAACGTATCTAATTCACTTTGAAATGTACTAAGCTTTTCCATCTGTACTTCTTGTTTCCTTTCTTGTTCCAGTTGCCACTGCTGTAGTCTTTCTTCATGTTTCTTTTCTTTTTCCTTCAACAACTGCTTTAACTTCTCTTCTTGTTTATTTTCTTTCTCCTCCAACAACTTCTGTAATTTCTCTTCTTGTTTATTTTTTTCTCCTGCAACAACTGCTGTAGTCTTTTTTTTATTTTGCTGTTCGAGCTGCCATTGTTGTAGGTTTTCTTGCCACTTCTGTAATCTTTCTTCTTGTTTCTTTCTTTTTCCTCTAACAACTGCTGTAATCTCTCTTGTTTATTTTTTTGTTCGAGCTGCCACAGTTGTAGGTTTTCTTGCAACTGCTGTTGTCTCACTTCTTGTTTATTTTCTCGTTCTTCTTGTTTCTTTTGCTGCTCTTGTATTGCTGCGATCAAGTCTGCTAAGCTGTTGTTTGATTTGCCGCTTTCCGTTCCAATTTTTTTTTCGTCCCACTCTCTGACACCAATTTGTTACGTATCTGTTCGTTAGTTAATTTTCCGTATATTCTTTCCGACGAAACTTTAGCGACACAAGTCCTTTTATAAATAAAACTGGTTTATTCTTTCCGAATACATCTTTACCGATACACTTAATTTCAACAGTCGCTCTATAACAAACGCTGCAACATCTCATGTGCTCGTGCTCGACAATACTCAATTACACACTCTCTGACTGCAGTTCAATTACTCATTACCTACACATTGTCCCGTCACGTTTTGACCATCTTATATATATATATACCAGACTACCCCCAATCTAGTAATCTCCCGACAATTTACGAAGATTCGAGAAAGAAGTGGCGTGATACTAGTCACGTGACCTCACTGACGC
>NW_013747423.1:0-4978 GCF_000517525.1 Limulus polyphemus
CACCAAATTCTAACAATTGATTCGTTTAAATAGTGTCGTGGTTTTAAACTATGCCGGCGAAGATGTCCAACATGAGTTGGTTTGTTTGTTTGAAGTTAAGTACAAAGCTACACAATGGACTATCTGTGCTCTGCC
Organism: Limulus polyphemus; assembly: GCF_000517525.1. Lineage (NCBI taxonomy): Eukaryota > Metazoa > Arthropoda > Merostomata > Xiphosura > Limulidae > Limulus > Limulus polyphemus. The sequence goes on from NW_013747423.1 coordinate 136, forward strand.
TACCACGGGTATCGAAACCCGGATTCTAGCGTTGTAAGTCCGCAGACATACCGCTGTGCTACTGGGGGGGGGTCTCCAAAATGAGTTTCTTATGTGTTTCCAGGGGCTCCTCGGTGGCTCAGCGTTCTTTGTAGTCTTTTGTTTCTGTGATAGAAACGTAATGACCAGATAATATATATAACTAGGAAGGAAAGCGAGCAGATATTAAAATGACCTGGGGGTAATTTTGATCTCTAATTACACGAATTCCATTCTTCAGTAAACGCTAGAAGGAGCATTATTGCATATTTAACATTCATACGAAAACCTTATGATGTTATTTATCCAAATCACCACGCTCGAGGGGGTCGTTTTCTACCAATATTTCTTTAAATAATGTAATAACGTTTGAATAATGAAAACATTCCACGAATGTTAAAACATAGAATTCACTAACGGATATCTTTTATTCTAATCAATTGTTTCAACAAATCCGGATAAATTACTTACAAAACGTAGTGACTCTTAACGAAACGTAGTGTAGCTGGATGACTGCAATACGTCTCGTACTATTTTCCATCGGTCAGTGGGTGAAAAATTCCAAAAGTGGTACGCGAAATTTTTCCGAAAGTACAGATGATCGTCAATGGGTATTGTACCAGGAGTAAGTTAGGGACTAGGAAAGGCCTAACAAGGAGTAAGTTAGGGACCAGAAAAGGCCTAACAAGGAATAAGTTAGGGACCAGGAAAGGCTGTACCAGGAGTAAGCTAGAGACCATTGGAGAGAATCATACTCAATTTCTGTATAAGTTGATCGATAGTTAGAAAAATAGATAGAGACAGTGAAACAAAGAGATCCGCACGTTTATGTGTATTCTGCATAAGATGTTCTAACGTTATTACACTAACGTAATCCTTGTTTCTATTACAAACGAGTGTTAATACAATAGCGGTTTTAAAAACCAAATAAGGGCTGATAATGATGATAAAAAACATTAATGGCGTGAACCAAAATGAGTTTCTAAGAGTCCAAATATTATTTTTAGGACCCCCTCTTCCTCCACTATGTATTGATCCCCACAAAACCTTTACCTCTCAACCAAAGTTTCCAAGCACTCATTAAGGTGATCGTTTTTGTCTTTCGATGAGTCTAACGGGCAGTAGAAGGGATTAATCAAAGAATCAAGTTAAAATGATGAGTATGGTAACTCAGACATAGCCTTCTTGTACAACGAATGATGTATATGTTTTATAATCATGAATAATTTCCCATTTTAGGGTGGTTTCGTTTCTATTTTAGGAATTATAAGAATTTTTAAGGGTAACTGCCTTCCCACAACTGGCTGCAGACAGTGAAAGGCAGTAGGAGCTGAGAGTTGTGGGTGTAAGCACTCAACTCCATACTCTGGCTAGTTTAACATCAGTGTTTGGATTGTTTTTCTGGTAGATGGGATATCCCTAACATGTTTGGGAGCTATTACCACAGGCATTATCCGCTATGACTTTAAGGTGACAACTGGGACTGACTATGGAATTTTTACTAAAAATATACTAAGGTCATTATTTTTTATAGTGCTAATTTTAATCGTATATTAGCAATTAATTTAATTAATAGTATTTAAGCTATTTATTTCATTATATATATATATAAAAGAAAACTTGAATATATATATTTTTCTGTTATAAAACTCATCCTTATTTAAACAGTTTCGTAGCACCTCTGGTTACTCCAGTATATATATTGGAAACCATAACAATCACATACATAGATTATTTCCTTCCTTGTCGACAATAATCTGTTATACAGAAGGTTGAGTGTGTTATATTAAAACGATTTTGACGCCTCAGCACAGAGTTACAGTTCATATTATCATGTCCAATCATATTTTATCCGAACAATAGTCGTACAGTACAGTTTTCATTGTGGAATATTCCGTTGTAAGGTTGTCATGTCTAAAGCATACAGATCCTCCCCGAAAGGCTTTCCACAAACCATTTAGGGCACGAGGAAGAAAGTTTCCCAGCATCCTTTTCAACAGTTCAATCGCAAAAAAATGAATAAAATATAGACGCTGCATTTAGTGACTTTACTGGTAAATCTTCGTGTGGAATAGCATGAACACCCATTTCATTCTTCTGGTCCGAAACTTACTCCTTGTTAGGCCTTTCCTCATTCCTAACTTACTCCTTGTGCAGCCTCTTCTGGTCCCTAACTTACTCTTTGTGCAGCCTTTCCTGGTCTCTAGCTTACTCCTGGTGTAGCCTTTCCCTTTTATTCTTATTTTTAAACAGGTTTTTTCTGGCTTCATCTTCACGTAATGAATAATGTAAAACATCTGTAAAAAACGTACATTAAAATTCAATACTAAGTAATATTTCCCAATAGGTAATATTAAACTTACTGATCGAATATTCTATTTACAGGCCGAATTCTCTTTTTTTTTTTTCTGTCACTGGTTTTTTTTTTCTTTTTCCTAAGAGCAGTTCTTCAGATACAGATAATTAAATTATTGTTATCACAATGTAAATTGAGACAGTTTTAATTAATTGTATCTGTAGAGTGGCTGCTATGTCACGAAACCGACAATATTACGAAAGACAATCCTGTCTCTGCATGAAACTGCTAGCTAATGAAGGGTGTGATTTATAACGAAATTAAGAATGGAAATGAAATATTCAGACCTTGGATTTAAAGTTTTCGAAAGACCTTTGAGGGGGGGGGGGGAAGAAACAGTTTCAGATGAAATGAATGAAGGGTAGTCGTTGTGTTTTTGTTGTTTGTTTTGTTTTGGGGGAGGGGATAAACACAGACGCTATGCAAATATAGAAGGAGAATTATTTGGATCGGGAGGGTCAGGACTAGGACGTAATTGCACGTACAAGCTGCTGAATATCTGAAAACGATTGAAAAATATAATGTACTTAACGTAAATTAATTGTACCTAATCAGTTTTTCAATTAATTTACGTTAAGTACGTTAAAGTTACACAATGGGCTATCTGTGCTCTGCTGTAGTAGATAGTCTGTTTCATTGCACAGGCTATCTGTGCTCTGTCCACCATGGGTATTGAAACTCGGATTCTAGCGTTGTAAGTCCGCAGACATATCGCTGTGCTACTGGGGGGCTTTATAAAGGGAAGTACGGAATAGACATACTCGTAACCTAGCTAGCTATTGTAATATAGAAGTTTTAATCCTACAAAAAATATTTAAACAAGAAAGTCAAAACTACAAGAACTGAGTTACTTAAAATTTAAAACAATTTATCCCAAGAGTTGGCGGTGGGTGGTGATGACTAGCTGCCTTCCCTCTAGTCTTACACTGCTAAATTAGGGACGGTTAACGCAGATAGCCCTCGTGTAGCTTTGCGCGAAATTCAAAACAAACCAAACTTAACGTCACCTTAGATGTTTGGGACTAGTGGTCATCATTAGTGGTCATCTTCGTTGTTTGACAATCTACTCAAACGGACAATAAACTGAGCGTCCATTTTCAATCAAAATAATCACAAAATGTCAACTTGATATTACTCAGTGAGCCTAGAAAGATGGCGTTACATAACGACTACAAAGTTAGAAAGGAGGTTTTCTCTCTCTCTCCGTCAAAGGTTAGCATTCCAGCTAAATAATGCTTATAAAATATCATTAGAAATAACGTTTTTATTCTTAACTTATGAAAAAGACAACTGTGGGACATGTTTGTAATTTCTTACTTTAAATGTTTGTGTGTCATTTGGGCCAGCTATTGGGGCGTTAAAACTTATTTACTTTCGATAATTCTTCGTTGTATCAAACCCTTTGTTCCATCAAAGTTTAAAATTACCAGAAGAGGACCGTTTCGGCCCAAAACGTTGGGTTTTCCGACTTATCTATTATCGTTATTGCCTTTTTTTTTAGGTAACGACTTTATTTGTTCAATTGATGCTGCCTTACTTTGAGTTGTATTTAATGTAAGTAGATATCATACAAGTATAATAAAATGTTATAAAGGGTTTGTTTTAAGTTAAGCATAAAGCTACACAATACCAGAACGTTCGAAATTAGGATCACGCAACAGAATTAAACAAACATACGTGTGTATCACTTCCAAATCAGTAATATTTGAAAATGGGCATAATAGTACGATAGATATTGAGATTTTAAAAACATTTAAAACTTGATGAGTATTTTCTTTAGTAATAACAATTATTGTGTCACAGCAACCCCTGTGTAACATGTCAGAGAAAAGTTTGCTTTCTTATGGTGCAAAGATACATAATGTCCACCACGAGGATCGAAACCAGAATTTTAGAGTTATAAGTTGAGCTACCGGGGAAACAATTAACCAAATGTTATAATCAAGTTAGCCCAAGCTTGGTTTACACGACATTGGTTCTAATTAACGAGGGGAGAAGTATAGAAATCAGGCCTTTTTTTTTACACGAAGTTTGGTACAGTTAGTGTGGACAAAATATAAGATAAACGTCAAGTTCAGTTATCAGTTTGTTTTCTGAATTTCGCGCGAAGCTGTTCGATGACTGTTTTCGCTAGCCGTTCTTAATTTTGAAGTGATAGACTAGAGGTAAGATAGATAGATAGCTAACATTTGGGCTACTCTTTACCAACGAATAATGGGATTTGCCATCACATTATAACGTCCTTACGGCTGAAAGGGCTACCATTTTCGGCAACAGCTTTTGATCCGGTGACACGTGGATTGTGAATCGTGTGCCCTACTCATCAGGCCAGTTATTAGAGAGAAGTATGAAGAATAAGAAAAAATTTATAACTGGTCTTAGTTGTTTCTTGCCTTAGCCGTTCCTTTAATATGTCCTGATAAAATTTAATATTTCTTTTTCTACTAACTTTCTTTCGTTTTTTCTTTT
>NW_013747424.1:0-1490 GCF_000517525.1 Limulus polyphemus
GAATATACTGCATAACATTTTCACTATCCTTCCTTATGATGTATTCTCTTCTTTAATTTTTAGTTTTTCTACATAATATTATATATTAAAAAAATTCCTATTTGTTATTATCATATGCTTACAACCTCTCATGTAGCCTTTAGTACTAAAAGCATTTATAATGAAATTAGGTTGTTGTGTAACTTATTGTTGTTTTTTTTTTTTTCAAGTCCTCCAGTCAGCGTACTAAGTTAACAAGCCTTGTAGAATTTCCTGTTTCTGGGCTAGACATGGCTCCATATATTGCCCAACGTAACCACACCCTTATTCCCACTCATCCTAATGGACTGTGGACCTGGTCACCGTGGAAACGTCCTAGAACACAAAACTTCACTCATCCAGATGATAATGTATATGAACTGTATGCAGTGTGTAATCACCATGGAAACATGCAGTCTGGACACTATACAGGTAACAATCCACTGTGTTATATTGATACTTGGAGCTAACCTAGATAACCTTTCTTGGGAACTTGAATATGTAGTAATACTTAAGAATTGCAAGTAGAATATAAATATCTGTGTGAACAGCAGTAATAGTACATTGCAAAATGCATTAACCGTATTGCCTCGGGTATCCTTTACTACGCATGACACAAGGTTTTAGTGTCTTACATTCAAAATTTTATTAAACTATTTTTTATTTATGTCATACCAATTAGAATAGCATGAAATCTTAGCTAATAATGCATATTTTAATAGTATACAAGTTTTGAGTTCTTAATTCTACAAGGCAATATTAGAAAAATCCTGAATTTCCACTAGTGTGACCCACGTGACACATTTTCTCTTAGCATGTCATCATCCCTATTTCATCCATCACCACTCGAAAAAGTACGAAATTAAACGTATGTTACTCTATAAAATCATTATTGCTCAGACAAGCCATAATTTTTATAGTTTTCAATTTTGTTTGGTTACAGAGCTAATGAATAGAAAATTGTATCCCTACTGCCACACCCACATCATCCTCCCTTTCACAATTTGTTGATAGTTCTCTCTTATGTTTCATTATATATTACCTATAACCAATAGAAAGTCAAGGTTTTCATCTATCAAATGACGTATTGTATCACGTTGTGTTCTGAACAGAATATCGTCAATTTCACTCGCAGTACAAGATTCATTCCCATGGGAAAGTTAATGACAGCTTGGATGAATTTGTAATGGCTCTTGTCACATAGTTAGAAAGCCAGAAAAATTTTAAGAGGTAAGGGAATTTGTCTACTTTTTGCATGTTATTAGTCTATAGTCTTTGGTGCATTATTTAATTAAATAAAAATTATTAAGGGCATTACTATAAATACTATAAAAAAATTAGGCTTAACTGTCCTTGACAATCGAGAGCAAGAAAAAAGAAAATTGGGTAAGTACTTTATTTATTGGTTTTCATATTTATTATTATAAGAGTAACTGAAATCTAAAAATATGGATCTTTTAAAGTTATTTAAG
>NW_013747425.1:0-1493 GCF_000517525.1 Limulus polyphemus
ATAGATTTATATGTGGTAGTTACAGCTGCTGTTTATCTATATTTTATTTGAGTGTAAAAAAACTAAATAAAAGATATAAACCATATTGGGTTTCACTTTAGTATAAACCAACCTTTTGGTACCCAAAAAGGCTCCACCCTGTCCAACCCAGCCATTAACTTCACCCCAGCCAATTGGTTTAACCTTGATTCACAAACAAACAAAAACAAAAAATCATTTGAAATCTTAGTTCATAAACTATCAAAAAAATCATTTGAAATCTTAGTTCATAAACTATCAAAAAATCATTTGAAATCTTAGTTCACAAACTATCAAAAAATCACTTGAAATCTTAGTTCATAAACTATCAAAAAAATCACTTGAAATCTTGGTTCATAAACTATCAAAAAATTCATTTGAAATCTTGGTTCATAAACTATCAAAAAATTCATTTGAAATCTTAGTTCATAAACTATCAAAAAATCATTTGAAATCTTAGTTCATAAACTATCAAAAAAATCACTTGAAATCTTGATTCATAAATTATCAAAAAATCACTTAGAACCTTTGTTCATAAACTATCAAAAAATCACTTGAAATCTTGGTAAACAAACAAAAAATCATTTAAAATCTTTGTTCAAAAATAAACAAACAAAAAATTAGAAATTTGAAGATTACTGGATAGAAAAAAGTGGCAGAATGTTTGATATAACCAATCAAATAAATGTAAGAAATATGTACTTAAAACTGTGAAAAATTTGTCTTTAGAGAATGATATATGACAAATACAAAATGAGACATATCACTTCTTCGATGCTATTCTGGAAGAAGTATTATAGTCTTCATATTGTAATCATCTACATGTTACCTTTTTTCTTCAGTTACAATCTTTGTATAGCTGCCAGCACTAAAAGCTTTAAACATCTTGTTACGATACTTACATTTCCTTCAATCAAACCATCAATACCATCGTGAATTCCATAGACAGTGTCACCCCGAAACAAGCAGTTTCTAACAAAGGAACGAACAGCTGCATTCATCCCACAGCATGGAGCTCCGATAAGCATCACTCCTATGTTATATCCTTCCTAAATACAAATATTAATATGTAAGCATAGAAGATAACCCTGATGTATATCACACAAGGTTTATCCTACCTAAATACAAATATTAATATTGTTACGACAGTGGGGGGTCGCTAGGACAGCGCGGTCACGTGACAAGTATTCTAGAAGATTCGCTAGTGCATTAGGACAGCGGGGTCATGTGACGAATATTCTAGAAGATTCGCTAGTGTGTTGCAACAGCGTTGCGTCAACCGACGCTGGTAGCACGTGTTGAGAGTCTTAGAAGTTTCTAGAACAGGCAGTATTATCGTATATAAGTGCGCTAGACAGTGAGAGAGGCAGACGGAGTTGAAGCAGTAGTGGAGACAGAGACGAGGCAGAGACCAAGCAGGCAGAGAGAAAGAAAGACAGCGATTACGGTCGGCGGGAACCGAGGATAGCAGACAC